>NC_057809.1:231387608-231563660 GCF_018294505.1 Triticum aestivum | reverse complement strand
GCTAGCTACTTTGCAGTTTGCAAGGTGAATGAACCTCGGTTGGGGGGCATGCATTCATAGATTAGGATTCCCTTCGTGCCGACACGAGGGAGGAGGGGAGCTGCAAGCTACTTTGCACTTACCTAGGTGAACCTCGGTTGGGGGGAGGGGCATACATTCATAGCTTAGGATTCCCAATTCATGCCAACATGAGGGGGGTTTGGGGCAAGCAATACTATGCGCTTTGCGAGAGAGGTGCCACATCGAAGTTGCATTTGGTATTTGAAAATCAAACCACCCTTTTGATATATAAATTTGGTCCACATACAAGTGTGTCTGTGTTCTGACCTTCTCCCGCGTCATTTTTCGCCAAATTTATGAACATTAGACAAGTCGGATGACGTAACAGACACGGTTCACTCAAACTGACTGTGTGCCACACCGGTGCCCCTGTCACGCACACATCTGCATAATACATTGGGCACCACGAGGGTCCACCTCTCAAAAATATCTGCCCGCCTCAAGGGTTTTCTGTTTCGTAACACACGGTTGTTATCTCCGGACCGTGTGCGATGTTTCTTGTTCCCAATCCCGCCTGCATCCCTGGAAAATATCTGCCTGCCTCGAGGGTTTTTCTATTTCATAACACACAGTTGTTATCTCTGCACCGTGTGTGATGCATAATCATCAAAAATTCCAATAGCCCGGCATTTCACTCCCACATTTGACTCCTGCGTAGTAAAATTTTCAGTAACCGCCTCATTTCCTCAAACACCCCCCTCCACACACACACAAACACACAACACACACACACACCACTAAAACCTCCTCCCTCGCTCGAAACACTAGCAAGGTCCCCGCCATCGTTGCCACCGCAAGGCATCCATTGTCAACATCTGCTGGTTGGCCCGTGCAGCCTACCCACCGATCTCCATACCCGGGCCGCGCTGAGTTTCTTAGATGACACCTGTCAAACACCCCCTTTCCCACAGATCCCCATCCCCCACTCCAGAGCGTCGCAGCCTAAGCCCGGCTACGCATCCCATGGAGCTCGAGGAGCGACTGGCCAAAAAGAGGTGTGTAGGGGTCTCTTCGCCCGACATCACTAAGGAAGTTGATGACCATTACTGGCGGCAGGCACTCAAGCAGCGGGCTAGAGTATGCGGGCATGTCTCGTCCGCCAGGTATGACATCGAGGTCATCGACAACGATGGTATAAGGCGGGCTATGTAACAGGTTAAGTGGCCCACCCCAACCCCTCGGGTTCAACCGTCATCGATCTCATCCATGGCCCCGCTGCCGATCTCCTCTCGCTGGCTATCAACAATTTGCCATTCTACATCAATATCAAGCCCCTTTTGTCATTTCTAAAGGATATGTCCTGCGACGCTGGCTTGGGATCCACAGCTTCCAAGTCAGACCTCATCGACGACGACCACGAGGAGGGCACCCTCTCCGGCTCTTCCAAGGGGAAAGCGCGTGTCTGCGACATCAGGGAGGGCACCCAACAGCCGTGCTCTTCCAAGGGGAAGGAGCCCATCTGCGACAACATGGAGCGCATCCAAGGTCCGTACTCTTCCCACAGGAACGAGCCCATCTCTGAGAAGTTAGGAAACCCATGATTTGTTTTGTCGTGCCTCTTCATAGGGGGAAACCCATGATTTGTTTTGTCGAGTCCCTTTTGTAGTGTAGTGAGAATATGTCCAATTTTAATTGCTATATCTGCTTGTTTGCAGTATGCCTTGTTTATTTTAGTTGTTCACAATATGATGCTCTACATGTGCAATTATTTACTATGCAGTACATTTCATCAATCCAGTTTTAAACATACCGATAGGAATGCATATATTTGCTTGTTGTTAAGCTTGTTATAGCTAGCATATGCCTCTTTCAAAGTTTTTTGATTGTTCGGTTGTTTGTACTTAGCATATGTCCATTTTCAAATGCTATCTTTGGTTGTTCATAGTATGCCTTGTTTATTCCAGTTATTCACAACGTGATGTTCTATATGTGCAAGTATGAACTGTTGTACCTACACAGGATAATTTTGGGAACAACTGATGTTTTCCATCGAGGTTAGTTTCATCCCATGGCTCATATCTGCTCATTGTTCAGGATATCAATAGCTGGTACTATATAGGCCGACGACTGATAAGGGACTTGTCAGGACCCCGACTCGATGTCACATCGATCTAGCCGGTAACACCTCATATCACTTTGCGGCCTCACGCACGGTATCCCCACGGGTGTCGCCTTACCTTTGCCCAGGACCGTTTGCGCCTTTTGGCTCATGTATATGATAGTGTCGCTAGCATCCATATGATAAGGAGCCCGGGCTGACATGACTAGTCGTAAACCCAAAGTGGCACAGACTTACAGGGACAGGCATCCATGACCCAGCTTCGAACGTGTCGGTCATCAGCAAGTGGGTCCGGGCTGTAGCACTGGGCTAGCAGGACTCCGGTAAACCGGGCTGTAGCGGGCTAACAGGACTCCGGTACTCAATGCGTGACATTTCCCCGAAGGGACAGACACCAGAACGAAGAAGGACACATGCCGGCCAGCCTAAGTGTTCCAGAGCAGTAGCAAGTTACCATGGCTCAGCGGTAACACTAGGAGACATTTCCCGGTAAGAGAGGCTACTAAAGATAAACAACTAGATAGTCAGATCCCACACATACCAAGCATTTCAATCATACACACAATATGCTCGATATGTGCAAATACAACAAGGCATCACAACATGACTCTATGACACAAGTACTTTATTTAAGGCTCAGAGAGCCATACATAACATACACAAAGGTACGGGTCACACGACCCAGCATTCAAGTCATACAGTCATACAAACCAGCTGCGGAAGTAACTTGTCTGAGTACAGAGAACTAGTAAAATAAAAGAGGCTTGGAAAGCCTAGCTATACTACGTGGTCCTTCACAAGCTCAGGATCACCACCTGGGCCTTTAGCCTACTCGTTGATGTCAACGTCTACGTAGAATCCATCAGAAGGGGTTGCAGCGTCTTCTGTAAAATGTAAATTATAGCAACATGAGTACAAAGGTACTCAGCAAGACTTACATCAGAACCTACATACATGCATATTATCAAGAAGGGTTGGTGGGGTTATTGCAGCAAGCCAGCTTTGACTCTTGGCTAGGCTAACCTACGAGACTCCAACTTGAAATGGTTTTGCGTACACGAGTCCACTACTCTCCACTCAATACACTACCGAGGATCCACCTCCGTCTTCCTACGGAAGAGCCATCCTCGGCACTCACACTTATCTTGAGATTTTTAGTAGTTTCCATTTACTTGTCTATGAACTGTATAGGCAACCAAGTAGTCCTTTACCGCGGACGCGGCTATTCAAATAGATCATGATAACCCTGCAGGGGTGTACTTCTTCATACATGTTTCCACCACTTAGCGTCTGCACACGACATGTGCTCGGCAGACTTCAAGCGAAAGCCGACGTGGGTGTAGACCACGACCTACCTAAACACTTAAGCCTCTAGTCCAGGTTTATCGCCTATCCAGGTTCCATCCGCAGGGAGTCCGACCGAGGTTTCCCATACGGCCCCGAACGATGTGAACAGGGTTCCCGAGATACCTAACGGGTATTCGGTACACCGTGCCACGTACCTACCGCATCACAGCCCACCCCTACGGTCAGCGCTGTCCACGGCCTCTAGTAGGCTACAAACACCAGAAACTACGTGCAACTCCTGGACAGAGAGCTAGGGTGAATAAGAAGTCGAGCGGGGTCATATTTCAGGGCCCAATGCATGGTAGTAGCTGTATCTTAAATCACACATACAGATCTCAGTGCTTAAGGTCGGCTTCAATGAAACAACCCACCATGTACTCCTACATGGCCTCTCATCAATACCTTTACCGAATCGTGTTCACCACACCACTCTCATTACCGACATAATCATTTCACTCTAGCCATCACCCAGATGAACCAGACCTGACACGACTCTAAGCATAGCAGGCATAGCAAGGCAGGAACAACACATACATATGGCTCAATCAACTCCTACACATGCTAGTGGGTTTCATCTAGTTACTGTGGCAATGACAGGTCATGCAGAGGAAATGGGTTCAACTACCGTAGCACACAGCAGTTTGAAACGCGTTGTCTTAATGCAGTAAAAGAGAGCAGGAGCGAGAACATGGGATTGTATCGATATGATCAAATGGTTGGTTGCTTGCCTGATGGTTCGATGCACTGATACGGTTCTTCGTTAGGGTAATCACGATACTCCTCGGAGGCAGAACCTGTCGCAAAGGACACCGATACACAACCATCACCAAACAATGTGCAACAGTATGATGCATGCATGAAACATAGCAATATGAGTGTGTTGGGCTAATGCAACTAAGATCAGAAGGGTTTGAACCAATTTGAATCAAAGATTCAAATTTCAAACTCAAACATGGCCTTTTAAAGTCCTTTTCCTTGTTCTGCATTAAACATCAAGTTAACTTGTTTTGTCATGCATGGAAATAGTACAGATGGATAGATTGGATTTTTCTGATCATTTTTCATATATAATTTGTCTGATTTGGAGTTACAGAATAAAAGTTATGAATTTTTGAAGTTTAAATTATATTCTGGAATTTCCTATATTAGATTAATTCCAGAAAATCAATTATTGTGTCAGCCTGACGTCAGTGTGACGTCAGCAGGTCAACAGAACACGTCCGGGTCAATCCTGGCAGTGGGTCCCGCATGTCAGGGTGATTAAATTAATTAAAGTTTAATTAAAACTAAACCTGTTTAATTAACAGGGCTGGGCCCCACCTGTCATTGACTCAGGGGAGTCAACCAGGGCCCACCCGTGGTCAAAGTCAATGCCAGCGGCGCCGGCGTTTAGCCGCCGGCGAGCCCGACGCGGCGGCGGGAGTGGTTTTGGCTGTTTCGGCCACCAAATGGGTCACGGAGACCACCGGAGTGGAGCTGAGGACGAACCGCAGCTCCTGGTGGAGTCCGTTGGGGTCGGGGTGGCCGGAGTTGGCGTCGGCGACGACCTTGGCGGCCACCGGGGTTCGGCCGAAGACGAACTTGATGCTAGAGGGGTCGGTGAGGCTCGGGGAGTGGCTAGCTAGGTGCTAAGTGACACGGTGAGCATGACGGACACCGTGGAGTGGCCGGAGGATGACCGGGAGCACGTCGGCGACGAGCTCCACGGCGGTGGGTGCGGTTGAGCTCCGGGAGGTCGCTACACGGCTCGGGAGCAAGAACGGAAGGGAGGGGAAGATGGCTAAGCTCACAGTGAATGCGACGAAGCCCTTGGTGTGGCCGGAGATGGACCGGAGCGATGACGGTGTTGAAGGGGATCTCCGGCGACGGCGAGCTCGGGCGAGGTCGGTGCGGTGGTCTCGGGCCGCACGAGCACACGGGGCTCGGCTAGCTCGATGAAGTAGACGGCGGCGGAGCTCCTGGACACGGCGGCACGGCATGGGGTTGACGGAGGGCGTGGCTACGGCGAGGGGGTGGTGGCGATGGCGTCGGCCATGGCGTGGGAGAGCGAGGGAGAGGAGCTGGAGAGGTGAGGGGGTGTCTGGGAGGTTCGAGAGAGAGAGAGAGGCCGATTCACGGCGTTAGCCGGGCGAGGGAGGCGGCGAGGCGGCGAGCAGGTGCGTGGCACCCATGCGGTGCTCGCCGTCGAGCACCTGCCTGCCTGCCTGGCCGGCAAGCAGCTCGCTGGCGCGGTGCTGGGCTGGGCCGGCAGGTGGGCCGGGTGCTGGGCGCCAGGTAAGCTTTTTCCATTTTTTCTGTTTTCTATTTTTTAATACTTCTGCAACTTTGTTGAATTAAATAAAATACTTAGGCTACTCCTAAAATCACCAAACTACTCCTGGTCCATAGTTGGATTATTTCCAACAGGAAACATTTTAGTTTGGAGATATTTGAGCATTTAAATATTTTATATAATTTTAAATGCCCAAATTCAAATATTTATGATTTAAGTCAAAAACCCTAAGCTGGCCTAGGAAAATGTGCATCACTTTTGGCAGAGGTTCTGAACCAAGACAAAAATGATGGGCATTTTAGAAGGGCATTTCAGGTTCATTGAAAAAGTTTTTAGTAAACCCTAATTGGATTCAGAGGGGACTGGGGGTTCTGTCATCCCCATTTCAGGTTTCTGGTGAAGAATAAACATGATGCATCACTCTAATGCATGACTAGCTAGGATGTGACAACTCACCCCCACTCAAAAGAATCTCGTCCCGAGATTTGGGTTCCTCCGGGAAGAAGGCGGGATACTCGAGTCGAAGACGATCCTCCCTTTCCCAAGTTGCTTCATCCTCAGAATGGTGCGACCATTGAACTTTGAGAAACTTGATATTATGACGTCGAGTGGTACGCTCGGCCTGATCGAGGATACGAATGGGGTACTCTCGATATGTAAGATTATCTTGGAGATCAAGCGTTTCGTAGTCCACTCCACGGATAGGATCCGAGAAGCAACGCCTGAGTTGAGAAACGTGGAAGACATCATGGACTCTGGAGAGGTGCGGAGGTAGTTCCAACTGGTAGGCAACTTCTCCTCGTTTGGCGAGAATGCGAAAAGGTCCAATGTAACAAGGAGCCAATTTGCCTTTGATACCGAAACGATGGGTTCCCTTCAGAGGGGTAACCCGAAGGTAAGCCTTCTCGTCAACCTCGAAAGTCATAGCCTTATGTTTTCGGTCATATTGACTCTTCTGACGGGATTGGGCTGTTTTCAACTTTTCACGAACGATGCGAACTTGCTCTTCTGCTTCCTGAATCATATCCGGGCCAAAGAATTGTCTTTCCCCGGTCTCTGACCAGTTAATGGGTGTTCGACACCGTCGTCCATAGAGAACTTCAAAAGGGGCTTTACCCAAGCTAGATTGATAGCTGTTGTTGTAAGCAAATTCGCCAAATGGAAGGCATTTCTCCCAATCCATTCCGAATGAGATGAGAGAGGCTCGAAGCATGTCTTCTAGAATCTGGTTGACGCGTTCTACTTGACCACTCGATTGAGGGTGAAAAGCGGTGCTAAAGGAAAGGCGGGTTCCCATAGCGTTTTGGAAACTTTCCCAAAATCGAGAGGTGAAAAGACTTCCTCGATCCGAGTTAATTTCCAAAGGAACACCATGGAGAGACACTATCCGGGAGATGTATAAATCTGCCAATTGACTAGCAGTTATACTCTCACGAACAGGTAGGAATTGGGCTACTTTGGAAAGACGATCGACAACGACAAAGATAGCATTATTCCCTCTCTTGGTCCTGGGAAAACCGGTAATGAAATCCATACCAATTTTATCCCATTTCCATTCAGGAATAGCTAGGGGCTGAAGGGTGCCAGCAGGCCGTTGATGCTCTGCTTTTACACGACGACAGACGTCGCAGTTAGCAATATACTGAGCAATTTCTCTCTTCATCCTAGTCCACCAGAACCTCTGGCGTAGGTCCTGATACATCTTAGTACTACCGGGATGAATGGTGAGAGGAGATTCATGAGCCTCCTTAAGGATCAACTGCCGTAGATGCTGGTTCTTGGGAACCACTAGACGGTTCTCAAAGTACACAACACCATGATCATTTGTGGAGAAACAACTAGAACCTCCGCTAGCAATGTTGTCCTTGATTTTAGATATCCCCTTATCTCGCTTTTGGGCAGCGATGATTTGATCCGTAAGGGTAGGTTTCGCTACCAAGGTAGAAAGAAATCCTTGAGGAACAATGTGAAGGTTAAGCTTCCGAAATTCCTCATGGAGAAGCGGTTGACTTTGTTGTAACATCAGGTTGTTACAATAAGATTTACGACTTAGTGCATCAGCCATGACGTTGGCTTTCCCTGGGGTGTAAGTTATTCCTAAGTCGAAATCTGTGATCAACTCAACCCAACGTCTTTGCCTGAGATTCAAATCCGGTTGGGTGAAAATGTACTTCAGACTTTGGTGATCAGTGAATATTTCGCAACGGTTACCGACGAGGTAATGTCGCCAGGTCTTAAGTGCATAGACTATAGCTGCAAGCTCTAGATCATGAGTAGGATAATTCTCCTCATGTGGGTGCAATTGCCGTGAGGCGTAGGCAATCACATGTCGATCTTGCATGAGAATACAGCCTAGTCCTTGTCGCGAGGCGTCGCAGTAGATAACAAAGTCCTTAGAGAAGTCTGGCGGTACCAAAACGGGAGCAGAAGTCAGGCGTCTTTTCAGTTCCTGAAAGCTGTGCTCACATTGTGGAGTCCATTCGAACTTTTTATCTTTCTTGAGGAGTTCGGTTAGAGGTTTAGCAACTTTGGAGAAGTTTTCGACAAAGCGACGACAATAGCTCGCTAAGCCCAGAAAACTCCGAACTTGCTTGACCGATTCAGGTGGAGTCCAATTAAGGACGGCTTGAACTCGCTCGGGGTTAACAGCAATACCTTTACCAGATATTACATGACCCAGATAGGTCACTTCTGACAACCAAAATTCACATTTGGAAAACTTGGCATAAAGGCGGTGCTCTCGAAGTTTCTTCAACACTAGCCTTAAATGTTCGGCATGTTCTTCCTCGTTCTTGGAGTAGATGAGTATATCATCAAGATAAACTACGACAAATTTATCCAAATACTCCATGAAGATTGAGTTCATTAACCGAGAAAAGGTGGCTGGAGCGTTGGTTAAGCCGAAGGACATGACGGTGTACTCGTATTGGCCATAACGAGTAACAAAGGCCGTTTTAGGAATGTCCCCGTTTCTGATTTTGATTTGATGGTAGCCCAACCTCAAATCCATCTTGGAGAAGACTGAGGATCCAGCGAGCTGATCATATAGATCGTTGATCCTGGGGAGCGGATATTTGTTCTTCATTGTGACCAAATTGACAGGTCGATAATCTACAACCATCCGGTCCGTACCATCCTTCTTCTTGACGAATAGGACGGGGCAAGCCCACGGAGATGAGCTAGGTCGGATGAAACCCTTTTTCAAGGACTCATCGAGTTGTTTCTTAAGCTCGGCTAGTTCTAGCGGTGCCATCTTATAGGGTCTTCTAGCAATCGGAACGGTTCCTGGAATGAGGTCTATTACGAACTCAACATCCCTGTCAGGTGGAACACCTGGCAATTCCTCTGGGAAGACATCCAGAAAGTCACGGACTACCGGAACGTCCTCAAGGTCTGGTAAAGGGCTGGCGTTAAGAGAATATAATTGTCGCTTGGCTAATCGGGTCAAGACATTGACTATCTTCCCCGAAGGATGGGTAAGTTGAACATTCCTAGAGAAGCAATCAATTTGGGCATGATGAACTGACATCCAGTCCATACCCAGAATGATATTAATATCTGAAGATTTAAGGGCTATCAAAGATGCGAGGAAAACAAGTCTGTCGACTTGGATTTCATTTCCATGGCTTACTCTAGAAGTTTGCCATTTGGATCCCGGAGTTTGAATTACCATAGAGGTTGGCATGTCACAGAATGCGATGTTATGCAAACGAGCATAATTTTCGGATATAAAGGAATGAGAGGCTCCTATATCGAAAAGAACAGATGCCGAGTGGCAATTAACAAGAAGCATACCAAGAACGACGTTGGGATCCTCTTGAGCTTCCTCGGCAGAGATACAGTTGACATGGCCACGTGTAGCGGTGGCCGGCTTGGCGTGGAACACTTTCCCTGTCGGCTTGCCACGGCCAACAGCTTTAGCAGACTGGTTGGGGTTGGTCTGGGGACACTCACGCATATAGTGACTAGATTCCCCACACTTGAAGCAAGTCACGGAACTGGTACATGGAGGAGCATTGTTGGTTGGACCCCCATAGGGCTTGGCTGGTGCAGACTGTTGAACAGGGCGAGGCGCCTGGAAAGATGGCCTCAGTGTGAACCTGGGTGGCAGGGCGGTGTTGGGCACCCACACGCGGCGCTTCTGAGGACCAGCACCGGATGTAGAACCCATGTCACGACCATGCTTGCGTGTTGCGTCATAATCAGTCTGACCAGTTTCAGCACTGATGGCCTTGTTAACAAGTTTCTGAAAAGATGTGCACTCATGCAGACGGAGGTCGTGGCGAAGCTCAGGACTAAGTCCCTTACGGAACCTCGCTTGCTTCTTAGCATCAGTAGAAACTTCCTCAGTTGCATAACGTGTGAGGTTACCAAACTCCCTGCTGTAAGCATCCACAGAGAGTCGGCCCTGAGTGAAACTGCAAAATTCCTCACGTTTACGGTCCATGAGACCCTCCGGAATGTGATGTTCACGGAAAGCCTCGCTGAATTCAGCCCAAGTAGTGACATGGCCTGCTGGGCGCATAGCTCCATAATTCTCCCACCATAGACTGGCGGGGCCTTCAAGATGATATGCCGCAAAGGTGACCTTGTCAGCCTCAGCTACTAACGCGGAACGCAGTTTGTGAGAAATACTGCGAAGCCAGTCATCAGCGTCGAGAGGCTCGACGGAGTGGTGGAACGTGGGTGGATGTAATTTGATAAAATCACTGAGTGACACCACGTTAGTCCTCTGATGGTGTGCTGTGTTGTGTTCAATACGCTCCAACAAACGGTTGGTCTCCCGCTTGTTTCTTTCGGCTTCCATCATAACCTCGGCTAGGGAAGGAGGATGAGGCAGATTTGCATTCCTGACTTCACTGCCTTCGGCCTGCTCTTGAGGAGCAGGGTTAGTGCGCGTGTTGACCATCCTAGGTGAACAAGACAATGATTTAGTCAGGATGATGAAATTCCGACATAGGATACATAATGTAAGGAATAACTCGGAATGCAAGATGATCATCCGTATGACATGGTAGATACAGAAACTGCTTCTTTATTCCATCGTCATACACACCATACAGGGTTTAGTACAAGACCAAACAAAGTACTATTACGGTGAAAAGAGGATTACATCTCATCAGAGGCATTCCAAGCTCCTATACATTATTTTTCTACACCTCCGGAAAGAGTACAACTAGGTCATATCCCACGAGTCACGCGGGACGATAGACGACACAGATAGTGCGAACTAGTGATACTACCACTAACTCAGACCGATCCGTAGTAGTCCTCGTAGAAATCACCTCCATAGCCTGGAAGCTCAACATGATCATCCGGAAACAGACGATCTCGCGGAGCTTGTGGACCATAGGGACTAGGATGAGGTCTTGGACCAACAGACGGTGGCTTGCGGGGACCGCGAGGTGGGGTGATGCCTCCTACATCACGCCAACCCATCACGTCTGGCAGAGCAGATCTCACAGGATAGAGATCACGCATATCCGAATATCCAGCTTGCACCGCCGGTGCAAACCGAGTCAATGTGGCCCAATGGTCAGCACGGGTATTGAAGAGCTCTAACCTCAAGGCCCGATTTTCACGGTCCTTATCCTCGAGCATCTCAGCAGTAGTGCGGGTCCGTGAATCCTCCTGGGTGGGGTCAGCATAGATAGCCTGGAGATACCCTTGTGCTCCCGGAAGTGATCCTGGCATATACCGGAAATCAGAGTCCCGAAATAGACCAGACCTGACTCGCATGATGGTCATCATAGAGTAGGCGGCGTCCTGCACAGCCATCTCAATAGTAACCCCGAGTCCATAGGAGCAGTGAAGGGGCTCGGTGGATCCAGGATAAGATGGAAATATCCTGACAGTGCAGAGATACTGGCTTTGATTAAAGTCTCGGAATTGCTCTTCGACCGTGTACTCAGGATACCAACGGTATCCAGCCTCAGTCATTACCCTGACCAACATGGCGGTATGACCAGGTACATCTAGGCATCGAGTCAGGCGAACCACTTGATTGAGGTCGCGAGTGGCCATCTGAAAGCACAATCATAATGCAAAGGCATTAGAATTTCTAGCAAAATTTCGGCAGCATAACAGCTGTAAATGCTCAAGAAGGATTTTGAGACATTTGACAAAGGATTTCATACACACTCAACATCATCATATCAAGTTTTGAGTCCATCCTAGCAACATAATGTGGTAGTAGAATTGAACTAGGCTTGTATTCATCAAACCTATAAGGTACTACTGATTAGTAACACGTGATCCTGATAGAGAGAATAGATCCTAATTCCTTAACCCCCGGTGGAAGAATAGACTGACTCAGATCAGAATGTCATAAGATAAATAAGTAAAAGGAGCCTTACGTTCCATCCCACAAACAATTCCCCTACATATAACTAAAGAATTTCTAGACTCAACATCGACCAGTTTGGCTTGGAGAACCTACAGGCAGTCCGGCTCTGATGCCAATGCTGTCAGGACCCCGACTCGATGTCACATCGATCTAGCCGGTAACACCTCATATCACTTTGCGGCCTCACACACGGTATCCCCACGGGTGTCGCCTTACCTTTGCCCGGGACCGTTTGCGCCTTTTGGCTCACGTATATGATAGTGTCGCTAGCATCCATATGATAAGGAGCCCGGGCTGACATGACTAGTCGTAAACCCAAAGTGGCACAGACTTACAGGGACAGGCATCCATGACCCAGCTTTGAATGTGTCGGTCATCAGCAAGTGGGTCCGGGCTGTAGCACCGGGCTAGCAGGACTCCGGTAAACCGGGCTGTAGCGGGCTAACAGGACTCCGGTACTCAATGCGTGACATTTCCCCGAAGGGACAGACACCGGAACGAAGAAGGACACATACCGGCCAGCCTAAGTGTTCTAGAGCAGTAGCAAGCTACCATGGCTCAGCGGTAACACTAGGAGACATTTCCCGGTAAGAGAGGCTACTAAAGATAAACAACTAGATAGTCAGATCCCACACATACCAAGCATTTCAATCATACACACAATATGCTCGATATGTGCAAATACAACAAGGCATCACAACATGACTCTATGACACAAGTACTTTATTTAAGGCTCAGAGAGCCATACATAACATACACAAAGGTACGGGTCACACGACCCAGCATTCAAGTCATACAGTCATACAAACCAGCAGCGGAAGTAACTTGTCTGAGTACAGAGAACTAGTAAAATAAAAGAGGCTTGGAAAGCCTAGCTATACTACGTGGTCCTTCACAAGCTCAGGATCACCACCTGGGCCTTTAGCCTACTCGTTGATGTCAACGTCTACGTAGAACCCATCAGAAGGGGTTGCAACGTCTTCTGTAAAATGTAAATTATAGCAACATGAGTACAAAGGTACTCAGCAAGACTTACATCAGAACCTACATACATGCATATTATCAAGAAGGGTTGGTGGGGTTATTGCAGCAAGCCAGCTTTGACTCTTGGCTAGGCTAACCTACGAGACTCCAACTTGAAATGGTTTTGCGTACACGAGTCCACTACTCTCCACTCAATACACTACCGAGGATCCACCTCCGTCTTCCTACGGAAGAGCCATCCTCGGCACTCACACTTATCTTGAGATTTTTAGTAGTTTCCATTTACTTGTCTATGAACTGTATAGGCAACCAAGTAGTCCTTTACCGCGGACGCGGCTATTCGAATAGATCATGATAACCCTGCAGGGGTGTACTTCTTCATACATGTTTCCACCACTTAGCGTCTGCACACGACATGTGCTCGGCAGACTTCAAGCGAAAGCCGACGTGGGTGTAGACCACGACCTACCTAAACACCTAAGCCTCTAGTCCAGGTTTATCGCCTATTCAGGTTCCATCCGCAGGGAGTCCGGCCGAGGTTTCCCATACGGCCCCGAACGATGTGAACAGGGTTCCCGAGATACCTAACGGGTATTCGGTACACCCGGCCACGTACCTACCGCATCACAGCCCACCCCTACGGTCAGCGCTGTCCACGGCCTCCAGTAGGCTACAAACACCAGAAACTACTTGCAACTCCTGGACAGAGAACTAGGGTGAATAAGAAGTCGAGAGGGTCCATTGGTTTCGGGCCCAATGCATGGTAGTAGCTGATTCTTAAATCACACATACAGATCTCAGTGCTTAAGGTCGGCTTCAATGAAACAACCCACCATGTACTCCTACATGGCCTCTCATCGATACCTTTACCAAATCGTGTTCACCACACCACTCTCATTACCGACATAATCATTTCACTCTAGCCCATCACCCAGATGAACCAGACCTGACACGACTCTAAGCATAGCAGGCTTAGCAAGGTAGGAACAACACATACATATGGCTCAATCAACTCCTACACATGCTAGTGGGTTTCATCTAGTTACTGTGGCAATGACAGGTCATGCAGAGGAAATGGGTTCAACTACCGTAACACACAGCAGTTTGAATCGCGTTGTCTTAATGCAGTAAAAGAGAGCAGGGGCGAGAACATGGGATTGTATCGATATGATCAGATGGTTGGTTGCTTGCCTGATGGTTCGTTGCACGGATACGGTTCTTCGTTAGGGTAATCACGGTACTCCTCGGGGACAGATCCTGTCGCAAAGGACATCGATACACAAACATCACCAAACAATATGCAACAATATGATGCATGCATGAAACATGGCAATATGAGTGTGTTGGGCTAATGCAACTAAAACCAGAAGGGTTTGAACAAATTTGAATCAAGGATTCAAATTTCAAATTCAAATATGGCCTTTTAAAGTGCCTTTTCTTGTTCTGATTAAAACATCAACTTAACTTGTTTGATCATGCATGGAAATGGTACAGATGGATAGATTGGATTTTTCTGATCATTTTTCATATATAATTTGTCCAATTTGGAGTTACAGAATAAAAGTTATGAATTTTTGAAGTTTAATTAATATTCTGGAATTTCCTGATTTAATTCAACGCTGTCAGGACCCCGACTCGATGTCACATCGATCTAGCCGGTAACACTTCATATCACTTTGCGGCCTCACGCACGGTATTCCCACGGGTGTCGCCTTACCTTTGCCCGGGACCGTTTGCGCCTTTTGGCTCACGTATATGATAGTGTCGCTAGCATCCATATGATAAAGAGCCCAGGCTGACATGACTAGTTGTAAACCCAAAGTGGCACAGACTTACAGGGACAGGCATCCATGACCCAGCTTCGAACGTGTCGGTCATCAGCAAGTGGGTCCGGGCTGTAGCACTGGGCTAGCAGGACTCCGGTAAACCGGGCTGTAGCGGGCTAACAGGACTCCGGTACTCAAAGCGTGACATTTCCCCGAAGGGACAGACACAGGAACGAAGAAGGACACATGCCGGCCAGCCTAAGTGTTCCAGAGCAGTAGCAAGCTACCATGGCTCAGCGGTAACACTAGGAGACATTTCCCGGTAAGAGAGGCTACTAAAGATAAACAACTAGATAGTCAGATCCCACACATACCAAGCATTTCAATCATACACACAATATGCTCGATATGTGCAAATACAACGAAGCATCACAACATGACTCTATGACACAAGTACTTTATTTAAGGCTCAGGGAGCCATACATGTCATACACACAGGTATGGGTCTCACGACCCAACATACAAATCATACAGTCATACAAGCCAACAGCGGAAGTACTTTGTCTGGGTACAGACAACTAGTAAATAAAAGAGGCTTGGAAGCCTAACTATACTACGTGGTCCATCACAAGCTCAGGGTCACCACCTGGGTCTTTAGCCTACTCGTTGATGTCAACGTCTACATAGAACCCATCAGAAGGGGTTGCAGCGTCTTCTGTAAAATGTAGATTATGGCAACATGAGTACAAAGGTACTCAGCAAGACTTACATCAGATCCTACATACATGCATAGTATCAAGAAGGGTTGGTGGAGTTATTGCAGCAAGCCAGCTTTGACTCATGGCTAGACTATCCTACGATACTCCAACTTGAAATGTTTTGCGCACACGAGTCCACTACTCACCACTTCAATACACTACCGAGGATCCACCTCCGTCTTCCTACGGAAGAGCCATCCTCGGCACTCACACTTATCTTGAGGCTTTTAGTAGTTTCCATTTACTTGTCTATGAACTGTATAGGCAACCAAGTAGTCCTTTACCGCAGACGCGGCTATTCGAATAGATCATGATAACCCTGCAGGGGTGTACTTCTTCATACATGTTTCCACCACTTAGCGTCTGCACACGACATGTGCTCGGCAGACTTCAAGCGAAAGCCGACGTGGGTGTAGACCACGACCTACCTAAACACTTAAGCCTCTAGTCCAGGTTTATCGCCTATCCAGGTTCCATCCGCAGGGAGTCCGGCCGAGGTTTCCCATACGGCCCCGAACGATGTGAACAGGGTTCCCGAGATACCTAACGGGTATTCGGTACACCGTGCCACGTACCTACCGCATCACAGCCCACCCCTACGGTCAGCGCTGTCCACGACCTCCAGTAGGCTACAAACACCAGAAACTACGTGCAACTCCTAGACAGAGAGCTAGGGTGAATAAGAAGTCGAGCGGGGTCATATTTCAGGGCCCAATGCATGGTAGTAGCTGTATCTTAAATCACACATACAGATCTCAGTGCTTAAGGTCGGCTTCAATGAAACAACCCACCATGTACTCCTACATGGCCTCTCATCGATACCTTTACCAAATCATGTTCACCACACCACTCTCATTACCGACATAATCATTTCACTCTAGCCATCACCCAGATGAACCAGACCTGACACGACTCTAAGCATAGCAGGCATAGCAAGGTAGGAACAACACATACATATGGCTCAATCAACTCCTACACATGCTAGTGGGTTTCATCTAGTTACTGTGGCAATGACAGGTCATGCAGAGGAAATGGGTTCAACTACCGTAGCACACAGCAGTTTGAAACGCGTTGTCTTAATGCAGTAAAAGAGAGCAGGAGCGAGAACATGGGATTGTATCGATATGATCAAATGGTTGGTTGCTTGCCTGATGGTTCGATGCACTGATACGGTTCTTCGTTAGGGTAATCACGATACTCCTCGAAGGCAGAACCTGTCGCAAAGGACACCGATACACAACCATCACCAAACTATGTGCAACAGTATGATGCATGCATGAAACATAGCAACATGAGTGTGTTGGGCTAATGCAACTAATATCAGAAGGGTTTGAACCAATTTGAATCAAAGATTCAAATTTCAAACTCAAACATGGCCTTTTAAAGTGCTTTTCCTTGTTCTGCATTAAACATCAAGTTAACTTGTTTAGTCATGCATGGAAATAGTACAGATGGATAGATTGGATTTTTCTGATCATTTTTCATATATAATTTGTCTGATTTGGAGTTACAGAATAAAAGTTATGAATTTTTGAAGTTTAAATTATATTCTGGAATTTCCTATATAGATTAATTCCAGAAAATCAATTATTGCGTCGGCCTGACGTCAGTGTGACGTCAGCAGGTCAACGGAACACGTCCGGGTCAATCTTGACAGTGGGTCCCGCATGTCAGGGTGATTAAATTAATTGAAGTTTAATTAAAACTAAACCTGTTTAATTAACAGGGCTGGGCCCCAGCTGTCATTGACTCAGGGGAGTCAACCAGGGCCCACCCGTGGTCAAAGTCAATGCCAGCGGCGCCGGCGTTTAACCGCCGGCGAGCCTGACACGGCGGCGGGAGTGGTTTTGGCCGTTTCGGCCACCAAATGGGTCACGGAGACCACCGGAGTGGAGCTCAGGACGAACCGCAGCTCCTGGTGGAGTCCGTTGGGGTCGGGGTGGCCGGAGTTGGCGCCGACGACGACCTTGGCGGCCACCGGGGTTCGGCCGAAGACGAACTTGACGCTAGAGGGGTCGGTGAGGCTCGGGGAGTGGCTAGCTAGGTGCTAAGTGACACGGTGAGCATGACGGACACCGTGGAGTGGCCGAAGGATGACCGGGAGCACGTCGGCGACGAGCTCCACGGCGGTGGGTGCGGTTGAGCTCCGGGAGGTTGCTACACGGCTCGGGAGCAAGAACGGAAGGGAGGGGAAGATGGCTAAGCTCACAGTGAGTGCGACGAAGCCCTTGGTGTGGCCGGAGATGGACCGGAGCGACGACGGTGTTGAAGGGGATCTCCGGCGACGGCGAGCTCGGGCGAGGTCGGTGCGGTGGTCTCGGGCCGCACGAGCACACGGGGCTCGACTAGCTCGATGAAGTGGACGGCGGCGGAGCTCCTGGACACGGCGGCACGGCGTGCGGTTGACGGAGGGCGTGGCTACGGCGAGGGGGTGGCGGCGATGGCGTCGGCCATGGCGTGGGAGAGCGAGGGAGGGGAGCTGGAGAGGTGAGGGGGTGTCTGGGAGGTTCGGGAGAGAGAGAGAGAGGCCGATTCACGGCGTTAGCCGGGCGAGGGAGGCGGCGAGGCGGCGAGCAGGTGTGTGGCACCCATGCGGTGCTCGCCGTCGAGCACCTGCCTGCCTGCCTGGCCGGCAAGGAGCTACTGGCGCGGTGCTGGGCTGGGCCGGCAGGTGGGCCGGGTGCTGGGCGCCAGGTAAGCTTTTTCCATTTTTTCTGTTTTCTGTTTTTTTAATACTTCTGCAACTTTGTTGAATTAAATAAAATACTTAGGCTACTCCTAAAATCACCAAACTACTCCTGGTCCATAGTTGGATTATTTCCAACAGGAAACATTTTAGTTTGGAGATATTTGAGCATTTAAATATTTTATATAATTTTAAATGCCCAAATTCAAATATTTATGATTTAAATCAAAAACCCTAAGCTGGCCTAGGAAAATGTGCATCACTTTTGGCAGAGGTTCTGAACCAAGACAAAAATGATGGGCATTTTAGAAGGGCATTTCAGGTTCATTGAAAAAGTTTTTAGTAAACCCTAATTGGATTCAGAGGGGACTGGGGGTTCTGTCATCCCCATTTCAGGTTTCTGGTGAAGAATAAACATGATGCAACACTCTAATGCATGACTAGCTAGGATGTGACAGGACTAGTCGGTGAATCGGAATTTTAACTGAATATATCTGCAAACCATTTATCGTTAGGTTAACTATGGCCATATGTAATATATCTGAGGCTACATAGCAACATGCACTGTACTTAATGTCTAAATATGCAATCCTAGGCTACATAGCAACAAGGAAGAGTGTTACATTAATGTTCTAATGATGTCTAGATATACGTAGAAGAGCAGTGGCAACAACAACACAGCCCTGTTTGGATACTCAACTTAGCTAGAGGTTAGAGTTAGTTTCTAGCTCATTACTAACCCTGAACTAACTCCATCCAAAGAGTTGTTTGGATGGCAGAGCTAGATTGACAATAAATGCACTAGGAGAACTAGTTCCAATTAGCTCCTGTTGGGTTGGATAGTTTTTTGGGGTGGGTTATAAATGCAACTAGCTCAAACTATCCCTCATGTTTAAATGTACTTTAGGGCTATTTGAGCCAGAACTAGCTCAAAATAACTGTAACCCCTGGATACAGCAGCAGTTAATCAGCCAATAATTTGTAAGAATGCACTAAACTCCTTCCGGCCCATAATATAAGATGTTAATTCATCTAATATGTGAGTATATTTGATGTTATAAGATACTCCCTCCTTTCCTAAATATTTGTCTTTTTAAATATTTCAAATGGACTACCACATACAGATGTATATAGAAATATTGTAAAAGAGTGTTGTACTACATCATTGTTCATTTGCTGTTTAGGTTCTAATATTTACTTGGTGCTTTTAGGTACATATGTCATTGGTAAAGATCTGCGCTTCGACCCTTTCTGTGTTTCGGGCAATAAGATATCAATGAACCAGCATCAAGTGAGGAAGCTGATAAAGATTGTTGGTAAAATGGGTCCAAAGATGGCAATTAAACTATTTGTTTACACTTTATCCAAGACAACAGCGAACTGCAGGATGATAAGTAAGAACTCAGCAGCCTTCTTTTTAATGCCCATAATGAGTTGTGTTAGATGACAATGTCAGAATCTTTTACCTCTGCACTGGTTGCCAAAGAAGTTTACTCAAGATTACCTCTCAAACTACATGATTGGTGGGCATGCAAAGGTTAAAGTATTTCTACCAGAACACGATGATTATCTAGATGTTTTCATGAAGATTGTGAAGGATGGGCAGTCGGACCTGACAAGGGAATGGACTAGAGTCGTGCGTGCCTTCTGCATGGAGGAGGGCACGATATGGGCATTCCGCTTCACCTTGTACAACAACCAGAATATATTTTGCCTCTTTCTTTACTGTCTTTAATAGTACAAGTATACAAATGTGGTTCATCATTCTTTATTTGGTTCTTATGTAATTCTTGAACATATATACCTATGAATCGAATAATGCATTGGTTGTTTGAACCTGGTTGATATGAACAAAGCTGTAGCATACATTCAAATTCAAATTCAAATCTGTTACAATTTGAAATAGCAGCAATTAAATTATAGTGAAGTTATGCTCTTCAGGTTGTTACGGCACACACGGTTGGTAAAGCACAAATGTTTGCGATATACACCATAATCCGAGGCGGATCACACAGAGGAAACGTGTGCAAGCATGCACACAGTTGCCGTTTCCAAAGCATGTGCGATTTCAGACAATATCACAAACGATGCGGGCAAACTAAACGTTTGTGTTAGTTGCCTTATCGTACATGCTGATTCGCAACCATGAAATGGTTCTGATGAAGTATGCATCGTAAACATTGCACCACAGAATAGCGTCTGCGAAGGTTGTCGTGTACGACGATTTTATGACGGTTCGACGTTTCGTAATCCTGTCCGACACTCGTATGAAGATTAGCTAGTCTTCTTAACAGTGAACCGTTTGTGATGGGCCACGCAACGTACACGTTCTATAATAGTACACGTTCTATAATAGTGGGCTGTTTGTGACAAACCGCACACCGTAAAGGTAGCACCAAAGAATACCGACTGCGATGGCAATGCGAGCATAAATGAGTTGGAGTACTGTAGGGTCCCTATCCCCGACGATTTCTTGGTCGTGTGGGAAGGACCCCCCTATCGCCCACACTCACTTGGCGACGGTTCCAAAAGCTGTTGCGGAAAGGGGTTAAAACCCGTTTGTTTAGGACCGACGTGCACCAGTGCAAGCATCATCATTTCCCCTCAATGCATCACCACCTCTCCTTCTCTTTCTTTCTTTTCGCAAGTGTCATTTTTCACTCCTCCATTAATGTCCAACTTTTCCCCAAAATTCTAGCACCATGTCATAAACCTCTCTGCCAAATTTAAGCTAATTTGAAGTTATTTTGGTTAGGTTTCAAAATGGCTCAAGTTTGAATTTAATTCAAACTTGAATTATTTTAACCTTTAAAAATGTCCAAACAAATTTTATTAAATAGATCACAACTCCAGGAGCTTGAGTATATTTTCATTATTCTCAAATTCCTCTCCAATTCCCCTGTGCTTTTCTTTTTCATTTTCTGTTTGAGGAAAAGGTTAAAAACAAAGCAGCAGCAGCCACCTGGGCCTCGTCCTCCAGGCCGGCCCAACTAACCCCGCACCTGCGAGCCCAGTCAGCCCTCGCGCTCCCTTCCCCTGCTTTTTCTCACCCAGGCGCGCACGCACCCCCGCTGCCCCGCCGACACGTGGCCAAGGCGGCCCCGCTGGTCAGCGAACCCCTGTAGCCCGCACCCACCTTTCCCCTTCCTTGACCCCCTGGCCGTGCACGCGCATGCCGTGGCCGAGCGCGTCGCCATGCTCCACCCGCTCGCCCTGGCCCCTTTTAAACCCCCTTGAGGGAGTCCTGGATTAGGGGGTGTTCGGATAGCCGGACTATACCTTCAGCCGGACTCCTGGACTATGAAGATATAAGATTGAAGACTTCGTCCCGTGTCCGGATGGGACTTTCCTTGGCGTGGAAGGCAAGCTTGGCGATGCGATATTCAAGATCTCCTACCATTGTAACCGACTCTGTGTAACCCTAACCCTATCCGGTGTCTATATAAACTAGAGGGTTGTAGTCCGTAGAGGAAAAACTCCATACACAATCATACCATAGGCTAGCTTCTAGGGTTTAGCCTCCTTGATCTCGTGGTAGATCTACTCTTGTACTACCCATATCTTCAATATTAATCAAGCAGGAGTAGGGTTTTACCTCCATTGAGAGGGCCCGAACCTGGGTAAAACAAAGTGTCCCCTGTCTCCTGTTACCATCCAGCCTAGACGCACAGTTCGGGACCCCATACCCGAGATCCGCCGGTTTTGACACCGACATTGGTGCTTTCATTGAGAGTTCCTCTGTGTCGTCGCCTTCAGGCCCGATGGCTCCTTCGATCTTCAACAACGATGCGGTCCAGGGTGAGACTTTTCTCCCCGGACAGATCTTCGTCTTCGGCGGCTTCGCACTGCAGGCCAACTCGCTTGGCCACCTTGAGCAGATCGAAAGCTACGCCCCTGGCCATCAGGTCAGGTTTGGAAGCCTAAACTACACGGCTGACATCCGCGGAGACTTGATCTTCGACGGATTCGAGCCATAGCCAAGCGGGCCGCACTGTCTCGATGGGCATGATATAGCTCTGCCGCCGAACAGTGCCTTGGAGGCCGCACATGCATCGGTTTGGACCATTAATTCGGAACCTACTGCACCGATCGAGGATCAGCGGTTGTACGCTGCCTCAGGGGCTGCGATCTTAGAGGCGATCGAGCAGAACTCCAGCCCCACACTCCGCATGGCCCGTGACTCCGAGGAGCCGGATTCCTCTCCGAACTCCGAGCCCCCCGCGCCCCTGCCAATCGAATCCAAGTGGGCGCCGGTAATGGAGTTCACCGCAGCAGACATCTTTCAGCATTCGCCTTTTGGCGACATCCTGAATTCTCTTAAGTCTCTCTCTTTATCAGGAGAGCCCTGGCCGGACTGCGGTCAGCAAGGGTGGGATACGGACGGTGAGGAAATTCAAAACCCACCCACCGCCCACTTTGTAGCCACTGTCGACGATTTAACCGACATACTTGACTTCGGCTCCGAAGACATCGACAGCATGGACGACGATGTAGGAGACGAACAGGAACCAGCACCTGTAGGGCGCTGGAAAGCCACCTCGTCATACGACATATACATGGTGGATACTCCAAAAGACGGAGATGGCGATGGAACAGCGGGGGGTGACGCCCCCAAGAAACAGCCAAAGCGCCGGCGTCAGCGGCGCCGCTCTAAATCCCGCCAAAGCAAAAATGGTGATTCCGGCACGGGAGATAATACTACCCCAGAGAGCACTGAAGAACACCCACCTCAGCAAGATTCGGCACAGGAAGATGGAGAAGCCAGCCCTCATGAGAGAGCGGCAGACCAAGAGGCCGAGGATGATAACTATACGCCTCCCTCCAAACACGAGGCAAGCCTCGATGATGACGAATTCGTCATACCATCAGACCCCGCCGAACAAGAGCGTTTTAAACGCAGGCTTTTAGCCACGGCAAGCGGCCTCAAGAAAAAGCAGCAACAGCTTAGAGCTGCCCAAGATTTGCTAGCTGACAGATGGACTGAAGTCCTTGCGGCCGAAGAGTATGAACTCGAACGCCCCTCCAAGAGTTACCTGAAGCACAGGCCGCTACCCCGATCAGAGGAGGAAGCACCTACATCACCAGCGCATGACATGGCAGACCGGCCACCCCGTGGCCGTGATAGAGAGGCCGCTCAGCCCTCCACCCAAGCCATGCCCCGACGCCGCACAACTAAGGCGCGGGAAAATGCGCCCGACCTGCGAGATATACTGGAGGATAAAGCAAGACAAACAAGATCGATCTACGGATCACGCAGGCGCCCTACGGCATGTGACAATGATCTTCACTCCGGATACAACAAATCCGGCCGGGCCGAACACAATAGACATAGCTCTTCCGAGCTACATCGTGATATAGCCTAGTACAGAGGCGCCGCACACCCGCTATGCTTCACGAATGAAGTAATGGATCATAAAATCCCAGAGGGCTTCAAACCCGTAAACATCGAATCATACGATGGCACCACAGACCCAGCGGTATGGATCGAGGACTATCTCCTTCACATCCACATGGTACGCGGCGATGATCTACACGCCATCAAGTACCTCCCGCTCAAACTTAAAGGACCGGCCCGACATTGGCTTAACAGCTTGCCAACAAACTCAATTGGTTCTTGGGAGGACCTGGAAGACGCATTCCTCGATAACTTCCAGGGCACTTACGTGCGACCGCCGGATGCCGACGACTTAAGCCACATAATTCAGCAGCCAGAAGAATCAGCCAGACAATTCTGGACACGGTTCCTAACAAAGAAAAACCAGATAGTCGACTGTCCGGACGCAGAGGCCCTAGCAGCCTTCAAGCATAACATCCGCGACAAGTGGCTTGCCCGGCACCTGGGACAGGAAAAGCCGAAATCCATGGCAGCACTCACGGCACTCATGACCCGCTTTTGCGCGGGAGAAGACAGCTGGCTGGCTCGCAGTAACAACTTATCAAAGAACCCTGGTAATTCGGATACCAAGGACAAAAGTGGCAGGACACATCGGAATAAGCAAAAACGCCGCGTTAACAGCGACAGCAATGAAGACACGGCAGTCAACGCTGGATTCAGAGGCTATAAATCCGGTCAGCGGAAACAGCCATTCAAAAAGAATACTCAGGGCCCGTCCAGTTTGGACCGAATACTCGATCGCTTGTGCCAGATACATGGCACCCCCGAAAAGCCAGCCAATCACACTAATAGGGATTGTTGGGTGTTCAAGCAGGCAGGCAAATTAAGAGCCGAAAACAGAGACAAGGGGCTGCACAGCGATGACGAGGAGCCCAAGCCGCCGAACAACAATGGACAGAAGGGCTTTCCCCCACAAGTGTAGACGGTGAACATGATATACGCAACCCACATTCCCATGCAGGAGCGGAACCGTGTGCTGCGGGATGTATACGTGATGGAGCCAGTCGCCCCAAAATTCAACCCATGGTCCTCCTGCTCGATCACTTTTGATCGAAGGGACCATCCCACTAGCATCCGTCATGGCGGCTTCACCGCATTGGTCCTTGACCCAATCATAGACGGATTTCACCTCACAAGAGTCCTCATGGACGGCGGCAGTAGCCTGAACCCGCTTTATCAGGACACAGTGCGGAAAATGGGCATAGATCCCTCAAGGATCAAACCGACAAGAATGACCTTTAAAGGTGTTATACCAGGTGTAGAGGCCAACTGTACAGGCTCAGTAACACTTGACGTGGTCTTCGGATCCCCGGATAATTTCCGAAGCGAAGAGTTAATCTTTGATATAGTCCCGTTTCACTGTGGCTATCACGCCCTGCTCGGACGAACCGCATTCGCAAAATTCAATGTGGTGCCGCATTACGCATATCTCAAACTCAAGATGCCAGGCCCTCGAGGAGTAATCACGGTGAACGGAAACACCGAACGCTCCCTTCGTACGAAGGAGCATACGGCGGCTCTCGTAGCGGAGGTACAAAGTAGCCTTCTTAGGCAATTCTCCAGTCCGGCCATTAAAAAGCCAGACACTGCCAAGCGCACCTGGAGTAACCTACAGCAGGACTGCCTGGCACACTTTGAGAAAGCGTAGCAATACGGCCCCAACCCCAGCTCTCGCAACATAGCGAAACCAGTACTCTGCGTACATAACTACGCCCTTGAAATACCATGAGCACAGGGGAAGGGGCACAATAACGGCACGCCCAAAATACGGCTTAAAACGTACCAGGGGCTGCTGGATTATTTTTTTAATTTTTTTCTTACTTTCAGGACTCCATACTTCGGACGACCTATTCGGCAATACGACTGCCGCACAAACGATGCAAGATCCAGGGAGGCAGACAAGCCATGCCGCATTATGGAATCCCCAGGTGGTCTCTGTTACGAGCAATATACCTTTTTTAAATAAAATTCCGCGGCCTACCCCTGGCCAGGACATACTGAATAGTCCAATATCTTTTGCTTACCGCATTATTTGTATCGCTCGGCTTTGATAAACAGCCTCTTCATAAACAATGCTTAGCTTTTTGTCTATTTTTTGCATTACTCTTTTCATATATATGTTCACTAACGACATGTTGCACCCGTACACTATGGTACGACAAGTACGCCAGGGGCTTCAGTACCCTTTAATATGGTGTGAGAAGTCCGTACACTTTCACAAGTGCGGCACCCCGAACTTATAGCACTATATGCATCGGCTCCGAATCATGATTTGGGTCAATAGTTGGGTTTGCCCGGCTCCTATGTTTTGGTGCCTTACGTTCCGCTATATCGGCTAAGGTAGCACCAGGAGAACCACTGCGATTGTGCCCCGGTTGAGCTGGGTTAAGCACCTCGGTGGAGAAAGCTAAAACTAACTGTCATGATGAGGCGAGAGACCGGTCGCTGTTCGAGAGGTTTTTCGGGTCCCTAAAGGCCTATGCCGCTTCGAGCGAGGAGCTGGATAACCCCAGCCAAGGCGTGGATAGCGCCCCGAACTCGGTCTTCTGAACTAGGGGCTTCGCCGAAATTTAAAATTATAACGTTCTATGGCTAAGTAAGAGTGTTCAAGCATTATAGTCCGATTGCCTGGTTCGCCGTGCTGAGCGCCTCCCTCGAAGGACCCAACCATGGGAAAAAGAGCGCCCAGGTTTATCACCGAACACCCCAACACTAGTGGCATGAGGGCAGAAGCCGA
The DNA here is from genome assembly GCF_018294505.1 of Triticum aestivum. Taxonomy (NCBI): domain Eukaryota; kingdom Viridiplantae; phylum Streptophyta; class Magnoliopsida; order Poales; family Poaceae; genus Triticum; species Triticum aestivum. Next base: position 231,537,250 of record NC_057809.1, on the reverse strand, counting down.
CGACTGGCCATCTCTCATTTTTTGATAAACAGGCGCACAGAAAACAATATTTTAAATTCAACAAGCATTGCTTAAAGCGCCTATGAACAAGTTTTCAGCGCACAGGATAAAAATGAGCTAAGTTTCAAAAATTACATCCTTGGTACATTCATCTGCCACAAGGCAAGGGCTTGCGATGCTCCTTCCCCGGCGGCGGCCCGTCCTTCACAAGCTTCTCACCGTCTAGCTTACCCCAGTGCACCTTTACACGGGCAAGGGCCCTACGGGCACCTTCGATGCAGACGGAGCACTTGAGGACCTCGAGCCTTGGACAGGTCTCCACCACCCGCCGCACCAGCCCGAAGTAGCTCCCAGGCAGGGCCTCTCCGGGCCACAGCCGAACTATGAAGCCCTTCATGGCCTGTTCGGCCGCCTTGTGGAGTTCGACCAGCTGTTTCAGCTGGTCGCTCAAGGGCACAGGGTGTCCGGCCTCAGCATACTGAGACCAGAACACCTTCTCCGTCGAGCTGCCCTCTTCAGCTCGGTAGAATGCGGCGGCATCGGATACGCTGCGGGGAAGATCTGCGAATGCCCCTGGAGAACTCCAGATTCGAGTAAGTAACAAGTAGTTTACTTTTATATTTCTGCTTTGCATAAAGAATGCCTTACCCGCTGCTATCTTCTTTATATCCTCCAACTCTCGGAGGGTCTTTTGGGATTCGGCCTTGGCAGACTTGGCAGTCTCAAGGGCCGCTGCGAGCTCGGACGCTCGGGTCTCTAACTCAAGCTCCAAACTCTCATGTTTTCTCATGAGAGCCTGAAGCTCTTGCTGCACCTCGCCGACCTGCGCCCCAAGTTTTTCTCGCTCGGTGCGCTCCGCGGCCGTTTTCTTTCCGGCCTCAGACAGCGCCTGCTTGAGGGTCGCCACCTCAGTCATGGCCCCTACAATAAGCAGTACAATCCTGTTATTTTTTGCAATCATGCCTCTCTATAGGCACTTATTTCTGTAAGGTATTTCTTACCTTCTTTCTCCTCGAGTTGCCGCTTGGCAAGGCCGAGCTCTTGCTCAGACCGCTCGAGTCCCTGTTTCAGGACACCCACCTCCGCAGTCAGTGCGGCGGTGGATAGCAGCGAAGCCTGCATACGCATATTGACTCTTTATTGTTACACTCCTGTGAAATTTAATAGATCCTCTATTCGGCTTTTCTTTCCGAACGCCAAATAAAGCATCAGGGGCTACTGTCTATGCGGTAATATTTTTACATATTTTTACTTACCTCGAAGCCTGTTAGGAGGCTAGCGCAAGCTTCACTCAGCCCGCTCTTGGTGGACTGGACCTTCTGGATCACCGTACTCATAATAGTACGGTGCCCCTCGTTGATGGAGGCGCCTTCAAGCACCTCCAGCAGATTGTCCGGCACCTCTGGTTGGACGGAGGTTGCCGGCTCAGAAGGCTTGCTCCTCTTGGAAGGAGCTCGCCTACCGCGGTCCGGAATCATTGAAGATTCCGGCACAGTGTCCGGCTTAAGGCCGGACTTGGAGCCCTAGGGGGTCTTGTCCCCTTTACTCCTGGGGTCCGGGAGGTTGCCTTGCGGCTCCTCCAGGACCACCTCCTCCTGCCCCAGAGCTTGTCGTGACGCCACTTCGGCGTCGTCCACAGTGCGGGAGGAGACAGCGGGCAGAACGGAGTTCACGTCTGATGAATCCAGGGAGCCGCTCGACGACTCGTTGAGTTCGGCCCGGGGCGGACTGCATAAGTATCATCGACATTAGGTAAAGCTGTGCAACAAAGGAACATCACGAGTTACTCTAATATCCGAACTTATGATTTCGCCGGACGCTTGGCCCTGTCCGGCCACTCCTCTTCGTCTTCTTCGGTGTCGGGGGAATAGTCCGGCGGAGGGGTCCTCCTCTTCCTGGACCCCTCGGCCTCCCCAGCTGGGGTGGCCTCCCTCTTCTTTCCTCCCCCCGCTGGAGGGGGAGAGGTTTCTTCTTCCTCCTCCTCATTTTCATGGGAGGAGGGCGCCTCGGACTCGCCGGATGAAGAGTCCGACAACACCACATTACGGGTACTCTTTTGAGTCCCCGTGGTCTTCTTCTTCTTGGCCTTCTTCTCCGGCACCACATAAGGCGCCGGAGTCAGCAGCTTCACTAGTAGAGCTGGGGCTGGGTCTTCGGGCAGCGGAGCCGGACAGTTAATCGGTTCGGCCATTGCCCGCCAAGCCTGTCAAAGGCGAGGGAGTTTAGATCCCGCATAGAGTCAAACTATGAAAAAAGCTTGAACATCCTGTAACAGGTGTAGATAGCATACCTTGTTAGCGTGACGCTGCGAGCTGTATCCGCGGTCCTCGAAAGCGGATGCGGGAGCCTCGGCGCCCTTTAATAGCATCTTCCAGGCATCTTCGTACGTTGTGTCGAAGAGCCTGCTGAGGGTTTGATGCTGCGCCGAGTCGAACTCCCACCGATTGAAATCCCGGTGTTGGCACGGGAGGATCCGGCGGACGAGCATAACCTGGATTATATTGACAAGCCGGATTGGCTTGTTCACCAGGGACCGGATGCATGTTTGCAATCCGGTCACCTCTTTCTCGTTGCCCCACGACAGGACCGTCTCTTTCCAGGACACAAGCCGCATGGGGGGTCCGGATCAGAACTTAGGGACCGCGATCCATTCCGGATCGCGTGGCTCGGTGATATAAAACCACCCGGATTGCCATCCCTTTAGGGTCTCCACGAAAGAGCCCTCGAACCATAGGGCGTTGGCCATCTTGCCCGCCATGGCGCCTCCGCACTCCGCCTGGCTGCCGCTCACCACCTTGGGCTTGACGTTGAAAGTCTTGAGCCAGAGGACGAAATGGGGGCGGACGCGGAGAAAGGCCTCGCACACGACGATAAACGCCGAGATGTTGAGGATGAAGTTCGGAGCCAGATCGTGGAAATCCAGGCCATAGTAGAACATGAGCCCCCGGACAAATGGGTGGAGTGGAAAACCCAGTTCGCGGAGGAAGTGGAGGAGAAATACCACCCTCTCATGGGGCCTTGGGGTGGGGATAAGCTGCCCCTTCTCGGGAAGCCGGTGCGCGATGTCTTTGGACAAGTATCCGGCCTTCCTAAGCTTTTTGACGTCGCCCTCCATGACGGAGGAGACCTTCCACTTGCCTCTCGCCCCGGACATTGCTGGAGACGGTTGAGGCAGGAAGTGTGGGCTTGGGCACTGGAGCTCGAGTGCGCAAGAAATGGGTAGGCAAAGGAGGAAAAAGGTGTAGGTAGAAAGGGCAGATCCTTATCCCCTTATATAGGCGGATGCGGTTATGCGTCCCCACTTGCCTAATAAAACTCGCTTGCCTCCTGAGCGCCGTGATAAATGGCGCGGTTGGGTTACCCACATCCGTATTAATGAGAATCCCGTAAAAAGGGTACACGATCTCTGCTTTGACAAGACGTGCCAAGGAAACCGCCTCGCAAAACATGCTGAGGTGGAAAAGTAAAAACAATTCGAGTAAAGGACTTGGCTGTAGTGTGATGGCGCACTGCAGAATACGCCAGCAGATTTGATTTGTGTTAATATTATTCTCTCTATAGCAATATGTGGAAACTTATTTTACAGAGCCGGACACTACTCTTGGTGATTACAAATCTTCTATTAAGGACTTGAAGGAGGAACCCGCCTTGGAATGCCGAAGACAATTTGCGCGCCGGACTCGTCGTCATTGAAGCCTGGTTCAGGGGCTACTGAGGGAGTCCTGGATTAGGGGGTGTTCGGATAGCCGGACTCCTGGACTATGAAGATATAAGATTGAAGACTTCGTCCTGTGTCCGGATGGGACTTTCCTTGGCGTGGAAGGCAAGCTTGGCGATGCGATATTCAAGATCTCCTACCATTGTAACCGACTCTGTGTAACCCTAACCCTATCCGATGTCTATATAAACCGGAGGGTTGTAGTCCATAGAGGAAAAACTCCATACACAATCATAGCATAGGCTAGGTTCTAGGGTTTAGCCTCCTTGATCTCATGGTAGATCTACTCTTGTACTACCCATATCTTCAATATTAATCAAGCAGGAGTAGGGTGTTACCTCCATCGAGAGGGCCCGAACCTAGGTAAAACAAAGTGTCCCCTGTCTCCTGTTACCATCCGGCCTAGACGCACAGTTCGGGACCCCCTACCCGAGATCCGCCGGTTTTGACACCGACACCCCTCTTCAGGCCCATCAAGCCCCTAGTGTTCCCCTCTTCCTTCTCGCCGCCGCCGCCAGCTGAGATATCCACCAGATCCACCGCCCAAGAATTCCCCGAGCGCATCTGAGAGCATGTACTCCTTGCCAGCATGCTCTCCATAAGATCCAGAAGCCACGAACATCTCCTTCTTCTTCCCAGTCGTCGACTACGTCCTCAACATCGACTACGGTAGCCAGAGCCCTCTGTAATGTAGACCTCATCTTCTTCTTCGACTCCGGCAACCGTACCTGTTCGATCGCCGCCTTCACCATCTTCGTCCACCTCCCGACCAATGGAGATCACCTTTGAGCTCCTGGTGAGCACACGCAACTAGCTTGCTCCGCCGTAGTTTTCCATGGCCGCCCAAGCTCATCGCTTTCGGGCCTCGTCTCCAGCGAGGATCCCGACCCCTTTAGCCTCGTCACTTCGGTCCGTAGTGATCATTGTGGAACGTGGAGCCCGCATAGCCCCTTGACCGCGCCCGAGGAGCCCGAGCGAGGAGCCCGAGCTCACCGATGCCGCCTCTGTCATCGCGTCGCCGGCATCGCTTCCTTTGTCGTCCGGCGCCGTGATTGCCATGCATGCGTGTAGGATCCACGGGTGATCGTGTTGCGCTCCTCCGCCGCACCGTTTGGCTACCAGAGGCAAATCCAGCGAGGCCTCCATGGTGCACTGGTCGCCGGTGGTGCCCTCCCCTGCTTCCCCTGTTCTACACGCATGGCACCAGCGGGCCCCACTGGTTAGCCTCAGAAGCGGCCAGGCCCACCAGGCAGTCACACATACACACGCGAACCCACACACCCAGCCACGTGGCCCACGGCCCTACCTGTCAGTATCACGGCTGGGAACAACCTAGATACAGCCTGGGTACACCTAGCGTTTCCCCCATTTTCTATTTTTATTCCAGATTCGGAATACGACAGATTTGGCATATGCTGAGGTTTCCATTTTAGGCAGTTTATTGTTTTGCATAATTGTGGGGATTTTTTTACTGACCTAGACATATTATATATGTTTTTGGGGTAGAAAAATCCCACCAATCCAGTGGTGGCATTATTTTCTGCATTTGAGCAAGTTTTCACACATGTCATTTTACATCATGTTGTTGTTTTGTCATTTATGTGTGAGTAAATTCAAATATACTATGTGAATGTTTAGCACATGTGTAGCTTCTTTTTCATGTCTACTTCATGCTAGATTTTATTCCATGCCATGAAGTGCACTGTGATGAGTGCCACAAGCTTGTAAACATGCCTACATGAATCTATTTTGTCATGTCATGCATATTCTACTAAGTTTGGAACAGTCATATCACTTTCCATGTTTGCATTGGTGATACCATCATTTCTGTAGACCTTTGGAACAAGTTCAGTGTAACACCCCGTATGTAACATGCCATAATTATTTTCCAACTTTTGCCATTTCAGGCACTAAGTTATGTTATTTCCTCGTTTTCAGGTTTTTGTCTTCGTGTGTTTTTGTCTTTGTCATGCATCTCATATCATGTCATCATGTGCATCGCATTTGCATACGTGTTCGTCACTTGCATCCGAGTATTTTCGTCGTTGTCCATTTTGCATTCTGGCGCTCCTATGTCATTCGATGTCCCTTTCTACCTCTTTTCATGTGCGGGTGTTAAACGTTTTCGGACTGGACCGAGACTTGCCATGCGGCCTTGGTTTACTACCGGTAGACCACCTGTAAGTTTCGTGCCATTTGGACTTCGTTTGATACTCCAATGGTTAACCGAGGGACCGAAAAGGCCTCGTGTGTATTGCAGCCCAACACCTCTCCAAAGTGGCCCAAAACCCACCTAAACCTCCTCCATCATCTAGGCCGTTCGATCACGATCGTGTGGCCGCAAACCGTGCTCAATTTGGAGCCTCCTAGCTCCTCCTACCTATAAATATAGCTCCTCATCAAAAATTTCGGATCTTCCACTCCTAACCCTAGCAATCCGCTCCTCCGCGCACCGAACGTGTCCGGCCCTCACCGGACACCTCCCCGCCGACGCCCGCAGCCAATCGGGGGCTGCCACATGGCGCGCCGCCACCCACAGCCACGCCGGCCCGCTCGGCCCGCCGCGAGCCCCCGGAGCCCATCGCCTCTCCCCGCCGCCTGGGAGCCCCCGACGACCCGGCGCCGCCCGCCTGCCTCGCCGCGCCGCCGTCTTCGCCTCGCCGCCCGCCGCATCGAAGCCGCCTCGCTGCCTCGTCGCCGGTCACGGCTGCCCACCTCGCCGCCTGGATCTCCGCCCCGCGCCGCCGTGGACGCGTGCCGACGACCACCGCCAGACGCCGCCGCCTCCACGCGCTCCTCGTTGCAACTCGGGCCGGCCCCGCAAGTCCGGCCACCGCGGCTCCATTTCTGGCCATCCTCGAAGTCCGTGCTCTGGCGAGATCTCGATCCAGATCTACAGTAAACCCTGGATCGGGTTGACTTTTCCCCCCTCTTCCAGTCATTTTGTGCATTCTTCGCAGAATCATAACTTCATCACGGTGGCTCCGATTCGTGCATGTAGCATATCAAAATGTTCGTCTCGACGAGTAATTCATTTCATGTCATTGCATCATGTTCATTTGAGCTCATCTTGATGCCCTAAATGCTGTTGGAAGAGTGCTAGTTTCTGTTAGTTTCAGATTCATATCAATAAATGCACATTTGTCATTTTTGCCATGATTGATGTGTGCCTCCTATGAACTTGAGCTCTACATGAGTTTTGAAGTATGCCATGCCATATTTACAGGGGTGTATGCCATGTATTTTTGTGATCTCTGTGGTCACTAGCACAAGCATGCAAAGTAGCTTACTTAATGTTGCTGATTTCAGGGACTTCGAAATATTCTAAGTCTTTGCCCTATCAGCTCCGAATCATGTCTTTGGTCAAATGTTGGGTTTGCCCGGCTCCTATGTTTTGGTACCTTACGTTCCGCTCTATCAGCTAAGGTAGTGCTAGGAGAACTACTGCGATTGTGCCCCGGTTCTGCCAGGCTGAGGACCTCAGTAGAGAAAGCTAAAACTGACTGTCATGATAAGGCGAGAGACTGGTCGCTGTTCGGTGAGGTTTTTCGAGTACCTAAAGACTTATGCCGCTTAGGGCGAGGGGACGGCTCTGTCTGGCTTACAGGTGTGTATCGCGCCCCGAATTCGGCCTTTCGAATACTAGGGGCTTCACCGAAATTTAAAATTATAAAATTCTATGGCTAAGTGAGAGTGATAAAGCATTATTAGTCTGGTTGCCTTGTTCATTGTGCTGAGCACCTCCCTCAAAGGACCCAAACTTGGGAACAAGAGTGCTCAGGTTTATCCCGAACACCCCAGCACTTGTGGCATGGGGGCAGAAGCCGAGGACTAGCCATCTCTCAGATTGGATAAACAGCCAAACAGAAGGTAATATTTTAAATTCAAACAAGCATTGCATAGCGCATATGAAACAAGTTTTCATACATACAAGATAAAACGAGCAAGTCTCATTCAAATATTACATCTTTCGAGCACTCATCCGTGATAAGACGGGCACCCGGCAGAACACCCTCATAGTACATCTCGGGGTGGCGGTGCTCCTTGCCCTCCGGCGGCCCCTCCATGATCAGCTTCACGACGTCTAGCTTGACCCACTTCATTTTCACACGGGCGAAAGCCCGGCGTGCACCTTCAATGTAGACGGATCACTTGACAACCTCCAGCCGCGGGCAGGCATCCACAAGCCGCCTCACCTGGTTGAAGAAGCTGTTCAGAAGGGCGTCGCCAGGCCACACCCGGACTATAAAGCCCCTCATGGCCTGATCGGCCGCCTTATGTAGCTCGACCATCTGCTTCAGCTGGTCGCTCATCGGCACCAGATGTTCGGCCTCAGCATACTGAGACCAGAACAGCTTCTCCATCGAGCTTCCGTCCTCGACCTGGTAAAATTGTGCGGCATCGGACACACTGCGGGGCAAATCTGCGAATGCTCCTGAGGAGCTCCGGATCCTGGTAAGTAATCGGTAATTTACTTTTACATACTTGCTTTGCATATAGAAAGCCTTACCCGCCGCTATCTTCTTCATCGCGTCGATCTCTTGGAGGGCCTTTTGGGCCTCGGCCTTGGCACTTTTCACACTCTCGAGGGCCGCGGCAAGCTCAGACTCCCGCGTCTTGGAGTCAAGCTCCAATGCCTCATGCTTCGCCACAAGAGCCTGGAGCTCTTGCTGCACCTCGCCCACCTGAGCCTCCTGCTTCTCTCACTGGGTACACTCCTTAGCCGCTGTATCTTCGGCCCTGGTCAACGCTTGCTTCAGGGTCACCACCTCGGTCGTGACCCCTGGCAAACATACAATGATCCTGTTATTTTTGCAATCGCGTCCTTTTTTATATATACATATCTATAGACGAGGTATTACTTACCCTCGTTCTCCTCGAGCTGCCTCTTGGCAAGGCCGAGCTCTTTCTTGGACCCGTCGAGGTCCTGCTTCAGTATGGTGACCTCCGCAGTTAGTGCGGCGGACGCCAGCAGAGAAGCCTGCATATGCATATTGACATACTTATATTAGACTCCTGCGATATTATTTGATCATTTGTTCGGCTTTTCTTTGTCAACACCGAACAAAGCATCAGGGGCTACTGTCTATGCGGTAATACTTCTACTACATTTTAAAACACTTACCTCGAAGCCTGTTAGAAGGCTGGCACTCTTGGCGGACTGAACCTTCTGGATCACCGCACTCATGATGGTGCGGTTCTCCTCATCGAGCGAAGCGCTGCAAAGCGCTTCCAGCAAGTTATCTAGTGCCTCTGGATGGGCAGAGGTCACCGGCACAAGGGTTTTGCCCCTCTTAGAAGGGGATCGCCTGCCCGAGCCCGGAACCGCTGGAGGGTCCGCCGCGGTGTTCGGCTGAGGGCCGAACTCGGAGATCTCGGGGGCCCCGTCCCCTCGGCTTCCGGAGTCAGGAAGGTCGCCTTGAGGCGCCTCCGGGACTGTCTCCCCTTGATCCGGTGCCTCTTGAGACAACACCTCGGCGTCGTCAGTAGGATGAGGGGAGGTGGCGGTCGGGACTGGATCGCTATCCATGTTCGACGAGCCCAGGGAGCCGTCTGAGGTTACCTCGATATTGGCTCGTGGCGGCCTGCGTAATTATGTTCGGCGATTAGGGAAAACAGTGTGACAAAGGAATCCTATGGGTTACTTTGGTATCCGAATACTTACAATCTCCCCGGGGGCTTGGCACTGGGAAACCACTCGTCTTCGCCTTCGTCGGCAGCGGTGGAGCTGTCCGGAAGGAGAGTCCTTCCCTTCTTGGACCCTTCGCCCCCCTAGTTGGGGCGGCCTTCCTTTTTCTGTCTCCCCCAGTCGGTGGGGGAGCATCTTCTTCTTCTTCCTCGTCTTCGGGGGAAGAGTGCGCCGCAGAGTCATCGGACGGTGAGTCCGACGACGCCTGGCGTCGGGAACTCTTTCGAGCTCCCCTGGCCTTCTTGGTCTTCTCCGGCACCTTATAAGGGGCCGGAGTCAACATCTTCGCCAGAAGAGCGTCTGCAGGGCCTTCGGGTAAAGGAGCTGGACAGTCAATCTGTCCGGCCATCTTCTGCCAGTCCTGTCAAAGGTACGGGAGTTTAGATCCCGCATAGAGTCAATCTATATAAAAATGAATATCCTATGAAAGGCAAAGCAGCTTACCGCACTAGCTTGGCGCTTCACGCTGAATCTACGATCCTCAGTAATAGGGGGAGGGACCTAGGCACTTTTGAACAGCACCCTCCAGGCGTCTTCATGAGTCGTGTCGAAGAGCCTGTTCAGAGTTCGGTGCTGCACCGGATTGAACTCCTACAAGGTGAAGTCCCGTTGTTGGCACGGGAGTATCCGACGGATGAGCATAACCTGGACTATGTTGACATGCTTGAGCTTCTTGTCCACCATGTTTTGAATACATGTTTGGAGTCCGGTCAGCTCTTTCGAATTACCCCAGGAAAGGCCCTTTTCTTTCCAGGAGGTGAGCCACATGGGGAAGCCAGATCGGAACTCGGGGGTGGCTACCCATGCGGGATCGCGCGGCTCGGTGATATAGCACCACCCCGATTGCCACCCCTTTATGGTTTCCACAAAGGAGCCCTCAAGCCATGTTATGTTGGGCATCTTGCCCACCATGGCACCTCCGCACTCCGCCTGGCGGCCGCCTACCACCTCGGCTTGACATTGAAGGTCTTCAGCCATAAGCCGAAGTGGGGCTTGATGCGGAGGAAGGCCTCGCACACGATGATGAACGCCGAGATGTTGAGGACGAAGTTCGGGGCCAGATCATGGAAATCCAGGCCATAATAGAACATGAGCCCCCGGACGAATGGATGGAGAGGGAAACCCAGTCCATGGAGGAAATGGGTGAGGAATACTACCCTCTCATGGGTCCTGGGGGTGGGGATGAGCTGCCCCTCATCTGGGAGCCGGTGCGCGATGTCGTCGGGCAGGTATCCGGCTCTCCTCAGTTTCTTGATGTCTCCCTCTGTGACGGAGGAGACCATCCACTTGCCTCCCGCTCCGGACATGGTTGGAGAAGGTTGGGGTGGAAGTGCGGACTTGGGCATTGGAGCTCGAGTGTGCGAAAACGGATAAGCAGAGGAGGAAGAAGGCGTGGATAGAAAGGTGAATCCTTATCCCTTTATATGGGCGGACGAAACTAAGCGTCCCCACTCGCCTGGTAAAACTCGCTTATCCCCCAAGCGCCGCAATTGATGGCGCGGTTGGGTTACCCACGCCCGTATTGATGAGAATCCCATAATAAGGGGACACGATCTCTGCTTTGACAAGACGTGTCGAAAAACTGCCTCGCATTATGTGTGGGGCTGGTAAAAAGAAATGGTTCGAATAATCACTGGGCCATGACATAACGTCATGTTGCCAAAACAAGTCAGCAAATTAGATCTGCAAAAATATTATTCTTTCTATGGTGGAATGTGGAACTTATTTTGCAGGGTCGGGCACTATCCTCGTATTCAAATTCTTCTGTGATATATTCGGAGAAGGAACCCGCCTTGCAATGCCGAAGACAATACCGTGTGCCGGACTCATCGTCATTGAAGCCTGGTTCAGGGGCTACTTAGGGAGTCCTGGATTAGGGGGTCTCCGGACAGCCGGACTATCTCCATTGCCCGGACTGTTAGACTATGAAGATACAAGATTGAAGACTTCGTCTCGTGTCCGGATGGGACTCTACTTGGCGTGGAAGGCAAGCTAGGCAACACGAATATGGATATCTCCTCCTTTGTAACCGACCTTGTGTAACCCTAACCCTCTCCGGTGTCTATATAAACCGTAGGGTTTTAGTCCGTAGGACAACAATCACAACATACAATCATACCATAGGCTAGCTTCTAGGGTTTAGCCTCTCTGATCTCGTGGTAGATCTACTCTTGTAACACCCATATCATCAATATTAATCAAGCAGGACATAGGGTTTTACCTCCATCAAGAGGGCCCAAACCTGGGTAAAACATCGTGTCCCCTGCCTCCTATTACCATCCGGCCTAGACGCACAGTTCGGGACCCCCTACCCGAGATCCGCCGGTTTTGACACCGACAGAGGGCGTTACAAGTTGGTATTCAGAGCCTTCCCCGACCTTAGGAGCCCCCTGCTTGATCGAATTGTTGGCGTTGTTGAGTCTAGAAAAATGTTTTGAGTCATTTAGGATCATATATATCGGAGAGTAGGATTCTTTTTACTCCTCAGTCCCTTCGTTGCTCTGGTGAGGCATCCTGACATAGAGTTTTGACTCTTCTCTTCTCAAATTTCACAAAAAAAAATTTAGGATCACACGGGTATCTTGGAATTGTTCTGATGGTTTTTTGACGAGAACATTGTTCTTGGTGCCTCCTGACATTTAAGGGTTGTGGCAGTGTCCCGAGGAGTTGAGCTCCGAGGTGTTGTCGTCACAATTTTATCGTTGCAATTCTGGAATACCTGAGTTTCGCCGACATCGAAAATCTCTTTTATGCAGTTGTTGGTGAGATAACCTCGACGCCACCCAGTACTGGGGCGGGAGTTCGGGAGTATCGCCATAACTCGTATAACGGATGCTTTTCGAAGGTTGAGGTAAATGATTTCCGAAGGTTTCTTGGTTATGTGTTGAAGGATGGATACAGCTGGATGTAGGATTTGCTAGCTTTGGGTGAGATATTATGCTTCCCCTGTATCCCCAACACCTGATTGCATAACCGGAAAGGTTCGGGAGTTTCATAGGTGGGAATTCTTGTAGCTCTAGTATTTCTTCCGCGGCTATTTGGTTTGTGATTGGGTAATCCTCACCAAGTATTTGTTCTTGTCCGTACCTTGTTGTTTTTTATTCTTCTACCTCTATCTAAGTGGCTTCTCAATTTATGGAAGTGTGACCATTTCAATTGGAATGCATTCGTTCATTTTGTTCGGATGTTAAGACTATATGTTGCATTTCGATCCATTTGATTCAGCTTGAATATTTGTCTATCAAGATGCTAATGGATGTCACCCTCTTCAGGATGGCTCCTCCAACACGTCAAAATCCTGATCCGCCACCACCACCTCCACCTCCGGAGGCATGGCCAGCTGTGATGGCCGCTACCAATGCAAACACGTAGCTGATCATGCAAATTCCGCAAGAGCGCAACCAAGGGAATCAAGGCCATGGCAACAATCAGAATCAGTTTGCTACACTCAACCAGTTCCTCACAAACCAGCCAAAGACCTTCAGTAACTATGTTGAGGCAACAGACGCTGATGATTGGCTCGTGGATATCTGCAAGCATTTCGAGTGCAGCAACGTCAGGCCTGAGGACTTTGTCAAGTTTGCCTCCTTCCAACTCAAAGACCAAGCTGCAGAATGGTTTCAACAATACAAAGATTCCAGAGGAGGCCGTGTGATTACCTGGGATGAATTCCCAAGACTTCAAAGCTCACCACATTCCTCATAGTGTTGTTGAGAGCAAGCATGAGGAATTCCGTAACCTGAAGCAATGCATCTTGTCTGTTTGCTAGTATAACATCATGTTCCAGAAACTTGCTCATTTCGCCAAGCAGGACGTCCCCGACGAGAAGAGCATGATTTACCAATTCAGAGGTGGCCTCAGAGAAGATCTTCAACTTGCTCTTGTGCTTTTTGAGCCTCAGAAGTACGATGAGTTTTACAACATGGCACTGAAACAAGAGATTGCTCAGCTCAAGTGTGATGCTTCCAAGAAGCGAGTCAGAGATGCAACTCCTTCTTCCTCAACTCAAGTGGCTACTAAGTAGCAAAAGTATTGGCTGCCTCCTCCTCCGTTCCATCAGCCTTATCAGCAGAAGAGCAAAGGTGGCAATGGATCTTCCCACCCACCCAACCCAGGCTTTCAGAACAAGACTTCGTCTCATGCTCCAAGATCAAGTGCCCCGTATCACCGTCCTCTCTCGGAGCTCATGTGCAACAAGTGTCAGCAGAAGGGTCACTATGCCAACAAATGCTTCAATCAGAGGCGTCTTCCTCCTCCTCCTCCTCCTGTGAGATCTACCAGTACCGCAGTGGTCAAGCATAATCCCAAGCACGCCAAGGTCAACATGATGAATGCAACTCAGGCAGAGGATCTCGTCAGATGTGATTATGGGTAACCTTCTTGTTAATGATATTCCAACAAAAGTTCATTTTGACTCTGGTGCATCGCATTCTTTCATGTCATTCCCATTTGCATCAGAGCACAACTTTGGCACTAAGGCATTACCTAAAGCATTGCAAGTTGTTTCTCCGGCTAAGCGTTTGAGTTCTAGCATGATGGTCCCGGATATTTCTATCATGATGGGTGATTTCAAGTTTCTGGCTTCTCCAATGGTCCTTGGTAACTCAGATATCGATCTTATTCTCGGAATGGGCTGGCTTTCTAAGCACAAGGCTCAGCTTGATTGTTCTACCAGACAGATTCAGTTGACACATTCGTCTCAGGATGTAATCCTCTTTGCCGCTCGTGATAATACCATTCGACTGTTTTCTCTCAATGAGAAGGGCGAGCTGGATGCCATCTCTCAGATTCCAGTCGTTTGCGAATATCAAGACGTCTTTCCAGAAGAGCTTCCAAGAATGCCTCCGCACCGGCCAGTTGAATTTGTCATCGATCTTGAGCCTGGCACGGAACCTGTTTGCAAACGTCCTTACAAGCTTGGATGTGAAGAGTTGAAGGAGCTGAAGAAGCAACTCGATATTCAAGAGCGTATGGGTCTCATCCGACCAAGTTCTTCTCCATGGGGTTGTGGTGTTATTTTCATCAAGAAGAAGGATGGAACGGACCAACTTTGTGTCAACTACCGTCCATTGAACAAGAAGACCATAAAGAACAAGTACCCACTTCCCAACATCAATGAGCTTTTGAACAACTCAAAGGTGCTCAAGTATTCTCCAAGCTTGACCTCCGCATGGGCTATCATTAGATTCGCATTCGTGAAGAAGATATCCCCAAGACAGCTTTCAGAACAAGCTATGGTTCATATGAATACACTGTCATGTCATTTGGTCTTGTCAATGCTCCTCCTACATTCTCCTGCATGATGAACTTCATCTTCAACGCCTACACAAATGACTTCATCTTGGTCTACCTCGATGACATTTTGGTCTTTTCCAAGAACAAGGATGATCATGCCAAGCATTTGAGATTGGTGCTGGATAAACTCAGAGAACATCAATTCTATGCGAAGTTTTCAAAGTGCGAGTTTTGGCTCGATGAGGTTCTCTACCTTGGGCATATCATCTCCGCCAAGGGCATAGCTGTTAATCATGAGAAGGTGTCTGCAATTGTGAATTGGGAACCACCTCAGAATGTGAAGCAACTCCGCAGCTTCCTTGGGCTCGCAAGCTATTATCGAAGGTTCGTTGAGAACTTCTCAAAGATCGCAAAGCCTCTTTCCAACCTTCTCCAGAAGCACGTGAAGTATTTTTGGTCTCCTGAATGTGACATCGCTTTCAACACCCTGAAAGAGAAGTTAATCACTGCTCCAGTTCTGACTCCTCCTGATGACTCCAAACCGTTTGAGGTCTTCTATGATGCTTCACTTCAAGGTCTTGGTGCAGTGTTGGTGCAAGAGAAGAAAATTGTGGCTTATACCTCTCACCAGTTGAAGCCCAACGAAAAGAACTACCCCACTCATGACCTCGAGTTAGCGGCAGTCGTACATGATCTTTTAACTTGGAGACCTGTCTTGTTGGGAAGGAAAGTGGACATCTTCATTGACCACAAGAGTCTCAAGTACATCTTTACTCAGCCGAACCTCAACCTCAGGCAGACTCGTTGGGTCGAAATGATTCAAGAGTATAATCCGAGTATCGAATATACTCCAGGCAAGGCCAATGTAATTGCTGACGCATTGAGCAGGAAGGCTTACTGCAACAGTCTGATTCTCAAGCCTTATCAACCCGAGCTTTGTGAAGCTTTCCACAAACTCAATCTACAAGTTGTTCCTCAAGGATTTCTTACCAACGTCCAAGTCTCTCCTACTTTGGAAGATCAGATTCGTGAGGCTCAACTTCTTGATGCTATGTTGAAGAATGTCAAGATTGGGATTGCCAAGAGTCAACCCAAGTACAAGTGCTATCGTCTTGATGACAAGGATACTCTATTCTTTGAGGATCGCATTGTTGTGCCTAAAGGTGACCTTCGTAAAGTCATTATGTACGAGGCTCACAATTCACTCCTCTCTATTCACCCTGGGAGTACAAAGATGTACCAGGACCTCAAGCAGTCATTTTGGTGGACTCGAATGAAGCGCGAGATTGCACAGTTCGTGAATGAATGTGATGTCTGCAGAAGAGTGAAAGTAGAACACCAATGACCAGCTGGTCTCCTCCAACCTCTTGCCATTCCAGAATGGAAGTTTGACCATATTGAGATGGACTTCGTGACTGGATTTCCAAAGTCCAAGCGTGGCAATGATGCTATCTTCGTTGTCATCGACAAGCTCACCAAAGTGGCTCATGTTCTTCCTATCAAAGAATCTATCACAGCAGCTCAGTTGGCAGAGCTATATACCTCCAGGATTGTCTCTCTGCACGACATTCCGCAGTTGATATCTTCAGATCGTGGCAGCATCTTCACCTCCATGTTCTGGGATTCTTTTTAGAAGGCCATGGGCACAAACATTCGCTTCAGCACAGCTTTTCATCCTCAAACTAGTGGCCAAGTCGAGCGAGTAAATCAGATTCTTGAAGATATGCTCAGGGCTTGCATCATTTATTTCGGTATGAAGTGGGAAGATTGTCTTCCATATGCCGAGTTCTCCTACAACAACAGCTTCCAAGCGAGTTCAGGCAAGGCCCCATTCGAGATTCTCTATGGCAGGAAGTGTCGTACTCCTCTTAACTGGTCAGAGACTGGTGAACGTCAACTTCTTGGAAAGGACTTGATCACAGAGGCAGAAGAGATGTGCAAAGTCATTCGTGATAATCTCAAAGGTGCGCAATAGTGCCAGAAGAATTACTATGATAGCAAGCATCGTGACTTGGCTTTCGAGATCGGAGACCATGTCTACCTCCGCATCTCTCCAATGAAAGGTACTCGTCGCTTCGGTATCAAAGGGAAGCTTGTCCCTAGATACGTGGGTCCTTTCAAGATCATCAGCAAAAGAGGCGATCTCGCCTATCAACTTGAGCTTCCATCCAACTTTGCAAATGTGCACGACGTGGTTCACGTGTCTCAACTCCGCAAGTGTTTCAAGACTCACCATCAACTTCGAAGAGATTGGTCTCCAAGAAGACCTGTCTTATCATGATCACCCAGTCGCTATTCTTGAAGAAGCTGAGCACAAGACTCGCAACAAGTCTATCAAATTCCTGAAAGTCAAGTGGTCACATCATTCCGACCGTGAAGCCACCTAGGAACACGAGGATCACCTCCATTCTGAGTACCCAGAGTTTTTCCAGTCCTAGATCTCGGGACCAGATCCTTTCATAGTGGTGGAGTGTTGTAACACCCCGTATGTAACATGCCAAAATTGTTTTCCAACTCTTGACATTTCCGGCACTAAGTTATGTTATTTCCTCGTTGTCGGGTTTTTGTCTTCATGTGTTTTTGTCTTTGTCATGCATCTCATATCATGTCATCATGTGCATCGCATTTGCATACGTGTTCGTCTCTTGCATCCGAGCATTTTCCTTGTTGTCCGTTTTGCATGCCGGCGCTCTTATGTCATCCGGTGTCCCTTTCTACCTCTTTTCATGTGCGAGTGTTAAACTTTTTCGGATTGGACCGAGACTTGCCATGCGGCCTTGGTTTACTACCGGTAGTCCGCCTGTCCAGTTTCGTGCCATTTGGACTTCGTTTGATACTCCAACGGTTAACCGAGGGACCGAAAAGGCCTCGTGTGTGTTGCAGCCCAACACCTCTCCAAAGTGGACCAAAACCCACCTAAAACTCCTCCATCATCAAGGCCATTCGATCACGATCGCGTGGCGGCAAACGGTGCTCAATTTGGAGCCTCCTAGCTCCTCCTACCTATAAATATAGCTCCTCCTCAGAATTTTTAGATCTTCCATCCCTAACCCTAATAAATCCGCTCCTCCGCGCACCGGATGTGTCCGGCCCGTGCCGGACACCTCCCCGCCGATGCTCGCAGCCAACCGGGGGCCGCCACGTGGCGCGCTGCCACCCGTAGCCACGCCGGCCCGCTCGGCCCGCCGCAAGCCCCCGGAGCCCATCGCCTCTCCCCGCCGCCTGGGAGCCCCCGACGACCAGGCGCCACCCGCCTGCCTCGCCATGCCGCCATCTTCGCCTCACCGCACGCTGCGCCGATGCCTCCTCGCCGCCTCGTCGCCGCTACCCACCTCGCCGCCCGGATCTCCGCCCCGCGCCACCGTGGACGCGCGTCGACGACCGCCGCCAGACGTCGCCGCCTCCACGCGCTCCTCGCCGCAACTCCAGCCGGCCCCGCAAGTCCAGCCACCGCTGATCCATTTCCGGCCATCCTCGAAGTCCGTGCTCCGGTGAGATCTCGATCCAGATCTACAGTAAACCCTAGATCGGGTTGACTTTTCCCCCCTCTTCTAGTAATTTTGTGCATTCTTCACATCATCATAACTTCATCACCGTGGCTCTGATTCGTGCGTGTAGCATATCAAAATGTTCTTCTCGACGAGCACTTCATTTCATCTCATGGCATCATGTTCATTTGAGCTCATCTTGATGCCCTAAATGCTGTTGGAAGAGTGCTAGTTTCTGTTAGTTTCAGATTCACATCAGTAAATGCACATTTGTCATTTTTGCCATGATTGATGTGTGCCTCCTATGAACTTGAGCTCTACATGAGTTTTGAAGTATGTCATGCCATCTTTACAGGGGTGTATGCCATGTATTTTTGTGATATCTATGGTGACTAGCACAAGCATGCAAAGTAGCTTACTTAATGTTGCTGATTTCAGGGACTTAGAGATATTCTAAGTCTTTGCCCTGTCATTATTTTTATGCCATGTGTTCATGTTGATACAGAGTGATCCATGCTTCTTTTGAGCATGATCAGTAAGGATGTTTTGTAGATATTGTAGTGCTCTATCCATCCATGTCTTTGTTTGCAATTATGGAGCACCCCAGCTTGAGTCAATCAAGCTCTACTTTTGCTATAAAATGTTCCTGGCAGAATGATTACGTGTTAAGCATTTTTGCCGAGCTTGTTGTAGTTGTTCCATGCATGCTATGTTGAGGTTCTTGCCATGCCTTGCTTTGCCATGATATGTTCCTGTAGCATGTGGTTACCTTGCTCTAAACATTGCTTCCTGATGTTAAATTCCTGACTTGATGTTAATTTCACTAAGTCTGAAACCTGATATCTTTTGCACTTTTGCCATGCTTGTTTGAACCCGCTATTGAGTGAATTAGCTGTAGCTTAGTGTTCATCTTTGGTCAAGCATCTTGAGTGGATCCCTGCCATGTACTTTGTTGCTATGTTAGAGTGTTGTAGCATGTTGTTCTTGATGCATTTAGATGGTCTCGTGCTGTTAATCGCAGATCGGTGCCATATTTGTTTTGCTTGTCATTACCAAACCGTGCATCCGATTCCGGTGATCTTTATATCGATTTCGACCGAAATCAACTCCTCTTTCCACTGGCACTCTTGGTTTTCCAAGTTGAGGCCAGGTTCAATCATTCCTTTCCGAAGCATGCATATGCATCGCATATCGCATCCCGCATATCATGCCTTGTTATGCATCATGTTGTTTGTGCATTGCATGTGGTTGATTGTTTCTCCCTTTGCTTTTTGTTCTTGCTTGGGTAGAGCTGGGAGATGAGTACGTGATAGAGGAGCCCGTTGAGTACATTTACGAGGATCAAGCTAACGTCAACTCGGAGAACTTTGCAGGCAAGATGACCATACCCTCGAAATCACTTCTATCTTTGCTTGCTAGATGCTCACTCTTTTGCTATGCCTATGCTACGATACCTACCACTTGCTTATCATGCCTCCCATATTGCCATGTCGAACCTCTAACCCGCCATTTCCTAGCAAACCATTTGTTTGGCTATGTTACCGCTTTGCTTAGCCCCTCTTATAGCGTTGCTAGTTGCAGGTGAAGATTGGAGTTTGTTCCTTTTTGGAACATGTTTATTGTTGTGATATCATTATTATATCTTGTCTACTTTAATGCATCTATATACTTGGTAAAGGGTGGAAGGCCCGGCCTTATGCCTAGTGTTTTGTTCCACTCTTGCCGCCCTAGTTTCCGTCATACCGGTGTTATGTTTCTTGATTTTGCGTTCCTTACACGGTTGGGTTATAATGGGAACCCCTTGACAGTTCACCTTGAATAAAACTCCTCCAGCAATGCCCAACCTTGGTTTTACCATTCACCACCTACTCTGTTTTTCCCTTGGGTTTCCGGAGCCCGAGGGTCATCTTTATTTAAACCCCCCGGGCCAATGCTCCTCTGAGTGTTGGTCCAAACTGAGCTGCCTGCGGGGCCACTTCGGGGAAACTTGAGGGTTGGTTTTACTCGTAGCTAGTCTCATCTAAGTGTGCCCTGAGAACGAGATATGTGCAGCTCCTATCGGGATTTGTCGGCACATTCGGGCGGCTTTGCTGGTTTAGTTTTACCATTGTTGAGATGTATTGTAACCGGGATGCCGAGTCTGATCAGATTGTCTTGGGAGAAGGAATATCCTTCGTTGACCGTGAGAGCTTGTGATGGGCTAAGTTGGGACACCCCTGCAGGGATTTGATCTTTTCAAAGCCGTGCCCGCGGTTGTGGGCAGATGGGAATTTGTTAATGTCCAGTTGTAGAAAACCTAAAGATTACCTTAATTAAAATGAATCAACTGAGTGTGTGACCGTGATGGTCTCTTTTCGGCGGAGTCCGGGAAGAGAACACGGTCTCGAGTTATGCTTGAACGTAGGTTGTTCTAGGATCACTTCTTGATCATAGTTCATCGACCGTGCCTTTGCCTCCTCTTCTAGATCTCATTTGCGTTTGTTAGCCACCATTTATGCTGGTCGCTTGCCGCAGCTCCACATCATACCTGTTACCCTTCCTATAAGCTTAAATAGTCTTGATCGCGAGGGTGTGAGATTGTTGAGTCCCCGTGACTCACAGATTACTTCCAAAACCAGATGCAGGGACCAATGATACCGCTCCAGGTGATTCGACTGAGCTCAAGTGGGAGTTCGATGAGGACTCAGGACAATACTATGCTTCCTTTCTAGACGATCAGTAGTGGTGCCCAGTTGGGGCGATCGGGGACTTTGTCGCATTTGGGGTTGTTCTTCATTTTGGTTCCGTAGTCAGACCTTGAGTGTAACTGGATGAATGTAATGATATTTATGCTATTTGTGTGACGTGGCGAGTGTAAGCGAACTATGTATCTTTTCCCTTATTTATTACATGGGTTGTTGTGAACATTACCTCACTTGCGACATTGCTTTCAATGCGTTTATGCCTCTAAGTCATGCTTCGACACATGGGAGATATAGCCGCATCGAGGGCGTTACATTCAGTAAGGGAGTTTTGTTAAGTGCGTTTAGCACTAGCATGTCATGCTCAAGTTTGCCATGATAGGTTCCTGTAATATGTAGTTTACTAGCTCTAAACTTTGCAACCTGAAGTTGTTTTCTCCCATGTCTAGTATTTTCTCCAAATCTGTAAAACTATTGTCATTTGCATTTTTGCAATGCTGTTTTAGTGATGTTCTAGTGGTTTCTAGCAGTAGATTAGTGTTCATGTTTTGTAGTGATCTACCTGTACTTCACTTCCATGCCTTTAGTTATCAAGTTGGAGTGATGTAGCATGTTTTTATGTCGCATCTCAAGTGCCATGCTGCTGTTAATCTCAGCTTTGCATTGTTATTGTTTTGCTCACCGTTTGAGTTGTGTGCATCCGTTCCTCGCGATCTTTATATCGATTTCAACTGAAATTTCCCATTCTATCCTATGGCATGCTTGGTTTGCCAAGCTAATGCCATGTTCATCTTTCCCCTTCTGGAGTACCCATATGCATTGCACATCAAATCTTGCATTCCATACCATGCCTTGCATCATGTTGCTTGCGCATTGCATCGTGATTGATTGTTGTTCCGTTGCTTGTGTTCTTGCTTTGGGTAGAGCTAGGAGATGACTTCGTGTTCGAGGATCTTGTCGAGTATTTTCACGCGGAGCAAGGATTCGATAGCTCTGAAAATATTGCAGGCAAGACGATCATTACCCCTGATATCACTTCTATCTTTGCTTGCTAGTGATTCGTTCTATCGCTATGTAGAACTACCTACCACTTGTTTTATGCAGCCTCCCATGTTGCCATGAAAGCCTCTAACCCACCTTCCTAGCAAACCATTGTTTGGCTATGTTATCGCTTTTGCTCAGCCCCTCTTATAGTGTTGCTAGTTGCAGGTGTAGTGCAGGTTGTTCCATGATGGAAGATGGATATGTTGGGATATCACAATATCTCTTATATTTAATTAATGCATCCATATACATGGAAACGGGTGGAAGGCTTGGCCTTTTTCTCGGTGTTTTGTTACACTCTTGCCACCATAGTTTTCGTCATACCAGTGTTATGTTCCTTGAATTTTGCGTCCCTAACACGGTGAGGGTTTATGGGCCCCTATTGACAGTTCGCTTTGAATAAAACTCTTCCAGCAAGGCCCAACATTGGTTTTACCATTTGCCTAATAACAACTAAAATTTGCATAGGGAGTAATTAACCCGAGGATTCTTAATCAACAACATGGGCTAGTGCTCCTCATGAGTGTCGGTCCAAACTAGAGCAGCTTGCGGCGCCTCCCGGGGCAACTCGTGGATCTGGACGTTGTAACCGTAGCTCATCCGCCGTGGCCTGAGATGAGATACACGTGGCTACTATTAGGGTGTTGACACGTCGGGAGGTCTTGCTAGTTTTGTTTTACCATTGTCGAAATGTCTTGTGCATCGAGATTCCGAGTCTGATCGGAGGGTCCCGAGATGGAGGATTGTCTCCGCGGATCGTGAGCGTGTCATGGGCTAAGTTGGCACACCCCTGCAGGGTTTAAACTTTCGAGAGTCATGCCCGCGGTTATGTGGCAAATGGGAGTTTTTAATATGCGGTTGTAGTGAACTTGAAACAAACTCTTTAAAATACACCAACTGTGTGTAATCGTGATGGTCTCTTTTCGATGAGCTACGGGAAGAGAACATGGTGGAGCTTTGTTTGAACATAAGTAGTTCAGGATCACTTCTTGATCATTACCAGTTCCGACCGTTGCGTAGTTTCTCATCTTATTCTTGTATTCGTAAGCTAGCCACCATACAATGCTTAGTGCTTGCTGCAACTCCACCACCTAACCATACCTTACCTTTAAGCTTTGATAGTCTTTCTACCGAGGTTGTTGAGATTGCTGAGTCCCCGTGGCTCACAAAATACTACAAACATAGTTGCAGGTACTGATGAGTCTGATGCAGGTGATGCCACTGAGCTCAAGTGGGAGTTCGACGAAGACTGTGGCCGTTACTATGTTACCTTTCCGGATGATCAGTAGTGGTGCCCAGTAGGGTCAATCGGGACTTAGCTTGGGTGGTTGTCTTTTATTCGTTTGATTTCGACCATAGCCGGACTCTGTGTTCATCTTGAATGATTGTATAACTTGATGATATCGTGTGACATTGTGGCAATTGTAAGCCAAAGCTCGTATTCTATCTATTCAGTACATGAGATGTGCAAAGATACAACCACTCTTGAGACCATACCAATATGCACTTATGCCCCAAGTCGTGCCTCAACACGTATGGAGTATAGTCGCATATTGGGTGTTACACATATGATCAACTCGGTGGGACCGATGTGCTAGGGTTTGGGTAAAACCTCAACTCGTTTTGACCGATTACGCAAACTCGGTGAGGTCAATTTTGATAATAAGCAAAATAGAGAGTTGGTCAAGCAAACTCGGTGGGACTGATTGCAAATCTCAGTGAGACCTAAATTATTGCAACAAGTAATAGAGAGTTTGCAAGCCCATTTCGGTGAGACCAAATCCCATCGGTGAGACCGAACTGATTTGTGTTTTTGGCAGTGGCTATGTCAAGTGAACTTGGTGGCGCCGGATAGATCAAATTGTTGGGGCCGAGTTTGCCTTTTGGTTTGGGACATATGTGGAAATTAGAAAGTGGTTTAGGGCTTTGGAGCATATCACTAAGCACTTTGAGCAAGCAAGTCATTAAGCAACACGACATCCCCTTTTAATATCACTAACCACATCCTCAATGTGATCTTGGATCACTAAAATGAAAATGAAGAGTCTTGAGCTTTTGCCAATCCTTGTCCTTACTTTCTTGAAGGGGTTCCACATCTTCTTGTGCATGTCACTCCACTATTGAACTCATCTGAAATATACTAGGCAGAAGTATTAGTCCAACAAGAGATATGTTGACATTAATTACCAAAATCACCCAGGGAGCAATTGTTCTTTCACTGTGCCTGTGGGAGGGAGGAGGGGCCGAGGAAGGAGTAATCCAGTCACCCGTACCTTGTGGATCATGGCCACCGGGGCGTTGCTGATGTCGTACTTCTCCGATGCCTTCCGCTCCTATGTTGGCCGCGGGGAAAGTGGTGACGGTGCCGCCTGCTACGACCACGTCCCCAGCAGTGTCCACATCCTCGTGCGCCTCCGCATCCCCCGTGGCACCATAAGCCGCGGGCGGCGGAGCCTTCGAGGATGATGGATGAGTCGAAGCACCGGATTTCTTCTTGGGCGCCATGGTTGGCGGCGCCGTCGAAGGTGAAGATGGTGATGAAGATGACGTGATGCACATGCCTCCAGGTTCACACAAGCGATCCCCTTACCTGGCGCACCAAAGATGTCACGGGAAACCACATCCACCTATGGGGCCAGAGGGGCCCTTGCTGGTTTGGGAGGGGGGACGCCGCGTTGCGCAAAGAGCAGACGAGCATGGGGCAGCACAACAGAGATCACATGAGTAATTTTACCCAGGTTCGGGCCGCCATGAGGCATAAAACCCTACTCCTCCTTTGGTGGATTGATGGTGGAAGAGTGGTGGTGGAGTGTAGTACACTTGCCCGATAGGGGGGCGACAGTGGCTACACGGCTATGGGTGTGAGTTGTCCAACCATCTAATCCTTTCTACGGTTCCTATGGGCCTCCTTTTATAGATTAAGGGGCTACCGCAATGGCAAAGTAGTCATTATGCACTGATAAGATAGTAAACAGTGCTAGCATACCTAACTCTGCAGGCTGACAGGGCACAATAAATGTGTCGCTCAACATCACGTCATTGGTTGCCCGGCAAGCCTTGCCGGGCTATTTTGCCAGCTTCACACCTGCTTGCTTGACACGTCGTAGGACGGATGTCATCTATATGCATCTCCTGAAGAAAGAGGCCGCCATGTGGCGAATGGTTGCCACTTAGTCACTTTGCGGCTTGACACCGCACTGTTTGATGACGTGGGTCATGGCGGAGTGGTTGGGTGAGGTGGTTTTGCCTTCGTGAGTCCCAGCAGGCCTTGCCGGGACATCCTGGACATCTCCTTCCGGGGGCGGCCCCGTCCTTGTCGAGCTCGCCAGGCTGGCAAGGGAGGCTTTTCTCCTGGGGGTGTCTTGCTTCTCTAGCTTGATCTTTGTCCTCTTGATCTGCATGTTAGTCCTTCGAAGTTCTCGGTTCCTTGTACTCTGGCTAGGATTGGAGCCTTGATCTTGTTCCCATGCCTGTGCACAGTCTGGCAAAAGACACATGGTTTGTTGCACCGACAAACTGTTTGCGGTTAGCCAACACAACAAAAACGGTTCAACTTAAGAAGATGTGTGTGATATGCGGGAAACATGTCAGTAATAAAAAATGTGTGGGAAGACCGATAAGAACACAAACAGTTCATGTTAACATGTCATGTGTGTTGGGAGCATATGATTGTTGGTATACAATTGTGAGTGATTAATGAAATCATCACCAACGGGTTCAATTGTTTAGTCTGTGTGCGATGTGATTTGCTCTGTCCGCACAATATCTACACTCTGTCTACATAGGATCAACATATATAGTTAAAAATGCAGCATTGAATAAAGCTTACAATTACACAAGTGACTACACACATAACATTTTGACACACCAAAGTAAGCAATTACATGCATACTAAACTAGGAGAAAGAGGATCTAATCATGAACTTCTTGTTGTGACGACACTTGCCATTGCTCTACTTCCGGCTGGACCCCTGGCCATTTTGGGGAAGGAGGCATTTCCTCATGTCAACAATCCGCCCGTACATCTCATAGCTCATGTACGCCTCCTTGGCTGAATACATAGAGTGACCTTTGTAGAGTTTCTTGTTGAATCCTTCATGTCTTTGTAGTAGGGATCGATGATGGCCTCGACAAGGTGAACAGTGAGTCCTTCTCATGCTCCTTGCAGCCCTGATCTTGCATTGGTCCTGGATGTCGACAAGATTGTGGTAGGCGATGCCCGAATTCATGAGCACCTTTACATTGTTGGTGATGTCCACCATAGCTAACATATAGGTGGGACTGTTGACAAACCTGGCAAAATGCTCGCAAGCCTTGTGGCCAGATGATCAATTAAAATATAGTGGGGGTTTTACGCCCAAACTACGAATGTCGTGTTCTCCACAGGGTCTAGGCGATTAGTGGCTACGCTCGTCTAAAGCTAGGTAACATGGTATTGGGTGAAGAAAGCAGAAAATAAAACCTAAACTAACTAAGATTGTCCCTAAAGAAAATGCGGATAAGGACAAGGGAGATTCAAATTTTACTCAACGTATTTTTGGTATTTTCATTCAACTTTAGAAACTAAAACATTAACACATAAGATTATCGTTAACAAAATGGAAGTAACAATATGAGATAAAAAATATAACTAGCTAACACATAAGAAAAGGATAGAAGAAAGAGTGGTACTGGGACATACAAGTGTCACACTACATTTACATATATCACACGTATTTGAGCAACACAGGAACTACCAAGTAGAACAAGTTTCTACAACAAGGGAAGCACAAAGTGACAATAAATATATGAATTGGATTATACAAGACACGGTACTAGTACTAACAGATCAACATAGTAGAAATACCAAACCACATGAATTCTGGACAATTCACTAATTCTTATAAGGCAACATACAATATTCTGGACAAACCACACGAAAACAGCAGCAGTTTGGGATTCAGAAAAGTACAGGGGTAGTAACTAGTGAACAAAATCTCACTGAGCTACCTATAAAGGGCAGAAGATATACGTGGTCTAACATGCAACACAACCCGTTGTTGGAACAACTCGACTGGTTTTTTACATCCTTAAACTGGACTGCCACATTTCCAAACACCACGGTGACCCCCCTTGGTAATCCAGTCTCTGATCATGTCCCATGCTCTGTGACCATTCAAACCACCACCCCACGCAGGAAGATATTTAGGTTTGAAACCTATTGGATCGCGCACCCAGGTTTTATGGATGTTGTGTCCCTAGCCTGGAATAAACCAATCAAATATAACAAAAATAACAATGCAACATCCCGTCTGTGCCCAAAACTCAAAGTAGTCCGTCACGCCCTCAAACACTGGAGCCATCATAGTTCTAAACTAAAAATTGCGATTGAGAACACCAATAAGGCTCTGGTTGAACTAGACAACCACTACAAAAAGGACACATCCGTGACATTTTGGGCCGAACGAAATTTTTTCTGTCATACATATGACACTCCTATGACGATAATTGTGAAAAAACCCGGTATCATCATAGATGTGATGGGATCCTACTTCTATGACAGAAAATGGGCTTTTCGTCCTAGGCGGGCCGGAGACGCAGCTGCATGACATTCTTTGGGCCGTCCATGACGGAAAAAACCGTGGTAGAAGCGAGGTCGAGGAAAATGTCGGGGAGTTCCCGGTTACGGTGGGAGGTCGGGGCCGAGCGATGCGCGTTTCTCTTGTACAGTACGCGCATGTGTGCGAGGCATTGGCTCTAACTGAACCCGAGCGAGGCGTTGGGCTCTAACGGAACCCGAGCGATTGCACTGCAGGCTATGCGTTACTGAACCCGAGCGATCGATCGATGGCTGTTAACTGAACCCGATCGAGCGATTCTTTGCTACTGCTGCTAACTGAAGCCGATCGATTGGACGAACAATGAGCATTGCGCGCGCGGGGGGTGGATGAATAGTGAGCGGTGGTGTTGCCTCTCGATGAATAGGACCCCATGGTGTGGAGGGCTGGATTAACAATAGACGGTGGAGGGGTGCCCGTGGAGGGGTGGTTGAACAGGACCACGTGGTGTGGAGGGCTGGATGAACAGTAGACGATGGAGGGGTGCTCGTGGAGGGGTGGTTGAACAGTAGCCGGTGGAGTAGCACACGGTGAAGGCTGGATGAACAGGAGCCCATGGAGGCTGGAGAAGGTCGACGTTTGCCCGTGGAGGCTGGAGGAGGTCAACGATGGAGATGAACAGTATCCCGTGGAGTCCCGTTTTGCGATACGCCACACCCCTCCCGATGAACAGGACCCCCGTTTCGACCGTAGGAGGTCCGTTTCGTCCATTTTGCGGTACGCCACACCCCTCCCGATCAACATGACCCCCGTTTCGACCGTAGGAGGTCCGTTTCCTCCGTGCTGCGGTACGCCAGGCCTCATTTCCATCGCATGTTCCATCCAAGCCCTCCCGATGAACACGACCACACATTCCGTTCTGACCCAGCCGGTTGGCTCCCACGCGTCCCGTTGCCTCCCGATGAACACGACGCATTTCGTTGCCTCCCCATGAACACAACGCATTCCATTGCCTCCCTATGAACATGACGCATTCCGTTACCTCCCCATGAACATGATGACGATGCTATTTCTTCGTTCCGACCCAGCCATGTACACGAGCCCTGGCCGTATGTATGCGTGAGTAGGCGTTTGAGACCCCGCCCGTATGTACACATACGTGGCCGTATTTTCTTTCTTGCACTCTGGCCGCTGTACATATGTGCACATGCTACATGCGCGCCTCTACTACGACACGTGCGTGCCTCTACTACGACACGTGCGCGCCTCTACATCGACCAATATGTATGTACACGTTCGTGACCCGAATGACAATGCTACGTACGCTTCGACCAGGTGGGTCCCGACTGTCAGGCACTTCCTTGCGTGCGAAGATGTAGCTGGTGGGTCCCAGCAGTCCGGGGGCGAATCGTTTTTTTTGCTCGGACGCATTTCCTTGCGTGCGAAGGTGTAGCTGGTGGGTCCCAGCAGTCAGGGGGGAAACGTTTTTTTCGTGAAATACGGTAGCCCGTCCGGTGGGTCCCCACTGTTAGGTGGAGGAATAATTATTTTGCATGTAATAAGGAGGCACTTCCTTGTTGTGGCCGTGGACCCAGCTGTCAGCCTCTCCACATACAGTCCACGTCTGATGGAAGCTATTCCTTGACCACGTTGACCACGCCGCGCGGAGAGCACCAGGGCGGTGGACGATGGCAAGGCCTAGGAAGGGGATGACGTGGAGCCAAGGAAGACGCGACAGTGGATGCCCACACGTAGAGGAGTACGAGGGTTCACTGGTTCGCTGCCGTGTGAGGCTGCCGTCACCGCAGAATAACATGGGGTGTGGGTGAGTAGAGGGATGACCTGGCCAAAGGTGGGAGTAGTAGGGGGCGGTGAGGCCTCCGCTGCATCGCAGCCGGCCATGGGAGGCAGGAGCATGAGGCACGACCGATGCTGGTTTGGGTGGCTGGAGCAAGAAGACCAGAGGTTGAAGAAGCACTACGGCCGTTGGATGGACATCGTATGGTCACTGGAGCTAGAATCGTGCATATTGACTAAGTTGACACAGCCCTCCATCCCCGTCAACTTAGTAGGCCCACAAGTCAGCCTACCACTATACTGGGTCACAGCTAACAGGGGGAGTATTCATTTTTTGTGCGTAATAAGGAGGCACTTCCTTGCGTGCGAAGATATAGCTGGTGGGTCCGAGCTGTCAGTGGCTGTAACGTTTTTTCGCAAAATACAGAGGCCCTTTCGGTGGGTCCCTGATGCCAGGTGGAGGAATCATTATGTTGCGCGTAATAAGGAGGCATTTCCTTACGTGCGGTCGTGGACCCAGCTGTCGGCCTCTCCACATACAGTCCACTTCAGATGCATGTCGGTCGTTGACCACGATGACCAGGCCGCGCCAAGAGCACCAGGGCGGTGGACGACGGCGAGGCCTAGGAAGGGAACGACATAGAGGCAGGGAAGACTCGGCAGTTGTTTCGCACGCGGAGGGGTGTACGACTGTACGAGGGTTTACTGGTTCATCTGCCATCGCCGGAGAATAATAGCAGGTGTGGGTGAGTAGAGGGATGGCTAGGCCAGCGATGGGAGTACGATGGGGCGGCGAGGCCTGCGCGGCAGTAGAGCCGGCCGAGGGGAGGAGGGAGCAGGCAGTCCCACCAGCGCTTGTTTGAGCGGCTGGAGCAGGAAGAGCAGAGATTGAAGAAGCACGACGACCGTTGGATCGACATCGTACGGTCACTGGAGCTAGAATTGTTCATATTGACTAAGTTGACAAAGCCCTCCGTCCACGTCAACTTAGTAGGCCCACAAGTCAGCCTCCCACCATGGTGGGTCCCAGCTAGCAGGGGGAGTATTCATTTTTCTATGCGTAATAAGGAGGCACTTCCGGTGGGTCCGAGCTGACAACGGGGGAACGTTTTTTTCACGAAATACGGTGGTCCGTTTGGTGGGTCCCAGCAGTCACGGGCAAACATTTTTTTCACGAAATACGGTGGCCTGTCCGGTGGGTCCCAGCGGTCAGGGGGAAACATTTTTTCCGCGAAATACTGGTGGTCCGTCCGGTGGGTCCCTGCTGTCAAGTGGAGGAATAATTATTTTGCACGTAATAAGGAGGCACTTCCTTGCGGCTGCCGTGGACCCAGCTGTCAGCCTCTCCACGTACAGTACTCTTCCGATGGAAGACGGTCGTTGACCACATTGACCACGCTGCGCCGAGAGGACCATGGCGGTGGACGACGGCGAGGCCTAGCAAGGGGATGACATCGAGCCGGGGAAGACGCGGCAGTGGATGCCCATGCGGAGAGGAGTACAAGGGTTCACTGGTTTGGCTGAAGTGTGAGGCTGCCGTCGCCGCAGAATAACAAGGGAGTGGGTGAGTGGAGGGATGGCATGGCTAGCGGTGGGAGTAGTATGGGGACGGTGAGGCCTCCGTGGCAGCATAGCCAGCCATGGGAGGCAGGAGCATGCGGCACGACCAGCGCTGCTTTGGGCGGCTGGGGCAAGAAGACCAGAGGTTGAAGAAGAACTACAGCCGTTGGATGGACATCGTTGACCACGCCGCGCCGAGAGCACCAGGGTGGTGGACGACGGCGAGGCCTACGAAGGGAACGACACGGAGCCGGGGAAGACACGACAGTGGCTGCCCACGCGGTAGAGAGTACGGGGGTAGACTGGTTCGGCTGTCGTCGCTGGAAAATAACAGGAGGTGTGGGTGAGTAGAGGGATAGACAGGCCAGGGATGCGAGTATGATGGGGTCATGAGGCCTGCCCGGCAGCACTGCCGGCCACGGGAGGCGGGAGCAGGCGGTTCCCACAGCGCTGGTTTGGGCGGCTAGGGCAGGAATATCAGAGACTAAAGAAGCACGACTGCCGTTAGATTGACATCTAACGGTCTGACGCTGGTAGAGTCGATTGTTGACTAAGTTTCTTTTTTGAGAAACCTTGCGTATGCATGAACCTAGTAGGCCCACAAGCCAGCCTCCAAATCTTTGGTAGACAACATAAAGCCCATTTGCTATTTTTTATAATTTGCAACCCATTTGCAAATTCTTAAGTAATTTAATACATCCCATTTTCTGCCCAGGACCACGGTCGAAAAGTTCAACCTTATTTTGCATATTTCGGTGGAGCCCGAACTGTTGTAATCCTGAAATGATAATTTTTTTAAGAACTTATTGATTTGCAAAAAAAATCGTTTTGTTTTTGTAAGCAAATAAGACGTGGGATAATTGAGTTGGTTTAAGGGAAAACCAGTGGTAAAAAAAGCAGCGCTGGGTGGGAAAAAACAACAAAAATAAGGATGTAAATATGAAAAGGGAATTTTACGTGTTTTCAATATAATGATACATGTAAATGAACTAGTAAAACTATAGGTAGAGATTAGAAAACGGATGTAGGACATGCATTTCAAGAGGAAAATAGAACTGGGCTGTGTGTTTGATTGAGTAAAAAAACTGCTTGCGGATGTTGTAAGACAAAATATAACTAACGCTGGTGGGCCAGAGGCCAGTAGATACCTGCTGGATCTTTGTGCCCCGTTGTCGTCATGAGCTTGGCCTGTTAAAAACATAACCAACCCTGGGCAGTCGATAGCCTAGTTGAAACTTGCTCAACCTGAAAAAACAATATATGTGCTCAATAAACGAGAGAATTCTGCAAGTACAGACTGATAACTGGGATGCAGCACGGATATTGTTTTTTTATCGTGATAATAAGTGCATGCACTTGTTTCGAAAAAATTGGAGAATTGGGAATTCGAACGGCGGGTGCTTATGCTACCCATCAAATAAAAACCAGGTGCCTGAAAATTCGTTTCGAAACAAATGATTTAGCTTTATATCCACGTCGACCCTCGTCATGATGGTTGGAAGCAAATGCAAGTTCATACAAAAGATCGTTAACAACAATACCAACTTGCGGACGACAAGGTAGTACAACTACCAATACCAAACTAACTTGTAATCTTTTTACTCCTGGCCCTAGTGTTCGTCTGGTAGAAAATCTTGAAGAGGACCAGCTCCCACTCCTTCTCTTGCTCCAAGTCCCCAAGGTGGTACTGGTGCATGACCTAGTTGGTCCTCTGCTGGTCGAAGTTCTTGTTGGTGTGCAGCACCAGAACCTTTTTTGCTGCCCGTCTGCCGACCGTTGACCATCACTGGCAAGGTATTGCTGGTCTTGTGCCACATCGCGTGCATGCCGCACTTCGACTGTATCTTGCAACGCGTCCACGTGCCCCTTTTGAACGCCCTGGAGTTGCGCTGGAAGAAATGCTTCCTTAGGCCACTCAGTGTGATACCTGCAGTATTGTGGAATACAGGTTTTAGTGTACCTAGTTGGCATTTTCATAACATCTTTGGCATGTTGCAGTCACTTGTTTCACTTTTTTATTAACTGTCAAATTGTAATTGCTTCACCAGGTCTGCGTCTAAAAAGAAAAATAGAGCTATAAACAAAGGAATATTTTTGTGCAAGTAGACGAGCGATCGGTGTCTTACCTGGAAGTTTCTCAGGTTGGGTGTAGCATATGCTGTGCTCGCTGTCGATGGTTGGTATGAACAAATCGATGAGAGACTAAAATCTCGCGCTGTCGGCACTCACTTTGGCCTCAAGGTGCTCGATCAGCTCCTGATCCGTGGGATCGAACTTGACGCCAGCCGGCAGCACCGGCCAATGCTTCTTCGACTTCCATCGGAAATTCCTGTTATATGGTACTCAATGTATGATCAATCGACTGTTTGAAGTGAATGATGAAAGATTTCGACAGATAAGTGGTGCTCCAAATCTAAAGTCCAGAATACCCGAACACGATGCCGGGATTCTTGTGTCACCTCACGCACAGTGTGTTGTCACATCAATTCAATGTGTGGACATGATGAATCATTTGACCGACGTATACTGGTACTGCTATTGTACTACTTACTAGTAGTATTTAGTGTCACAATTTATACATAGGTTTAACTAACAAGTACGCACTTGAAGCCTAACTGATATATATATCTTTACCTAATAATAAAGCAAATTGGGTTTCTTTTGTCCGTCATGGCATTTTTCAGAAAAGTCCCTCTATTTCAGAGAATTCAACCCGCAGTCCTGTTTTAAGTTAAAACGAATCGTTATTTTCGTACTTTACACAAAAGTCCCTGTCTTTTCTTTAAATTAACCCACCGTCCTGATTTAAGTCACACCCGAACTGTTATTTTACATTTTTTGAAACCCCCCTGATGTTTTAGGTAATTCATCCGCACATCATATTTAAGTCAAACAAATGCTTTTTAAAATCATCCATATCTTTTAAACCGTAACTCCGATTTGAACATGTTATATATGAAATTTGATTAGAAAATTATGTAGAATATGAATATGAGATTATTTTTACCTGTTAAGTATTTTTAAATATTATTTTGGAATATATTTGAGTCAAACCAAATGATTTTCTAAATTATATGTATCTTTTAAACCGTAACTACGATTTTAACATATTATATATGAAATTTCATTAGAAAAATGTGCGGAATCTAAATATGATGTTAATTTTACCTGTTAAATATTTTTTAAATATTGTTATGGAAGCAAACTTATAATTTATAGCGCAAAATTCGTTTTTTCATACCGGTGGTGATCCGGATTGCAAATAAACACCCCACTATAACCATATACGGAAAACAAAACACCGATAACTACACATGCATACCTCTGAAATATGTCGCAGGGGAAAACAATAGATTTCTCATCGCGAGAGTGAGAGAAAGTGAGTGAGAGAGAGGGGGGGAGAGAGAGGGAGAGGGCGAGAGAGAGACGCCTTAGGATTAACCATATTCAACACACGTTTTTTGTTGTTTTGTGTGAACACCGAGGCCATCACCGGCGAGGGTGAGAAGGAGGATAAGGGGCAACAAAAATACGATGCCTCGCAAAAAGAAAAGTGAGGGACCTATTGTGGTCTTGAGTGATGGTTGTTGAGTTAAGAGCGTGTGTTATGTTTTCTCTCCCGTTGCAACGCATGGGCTCTTTTGCTAGTATATATATACATATATATATATGTGTGTGGCTTATGCACAACATGTCCATCATCATTATCAGTACATCCTACGCAGGTGAGTTAGGATGCACTTGATCCCAGGAAGGTATCTATCCTTCAAACCAGAGGAGTGCTTCAAACTAACAACAATACATAATATCCAACAAAAGAGGGTCGTGCTACAGCAGCAGAATACATGGCTCAGTCTAGATATCAGCACAAATCAAGTTGTGCATATTTGCTGTTGGCATGAACCACATCGCCGCATGTCAGGTTTTCAAAAGCCATCCATCGCATGGAAGCTTGATGCCTTTCACACACTGAAGATTATCTGGCAACAAGCTGTGTCGACGAATCTCTGGATATGGTGATTCATGAAACCCATAGTATGATGTGTAAACACAGCCCCCCTCGTGAATGAAAGTTGCATAGCACAGTAATCATCGCTTTTGATATGATTGATGATTGGTTGAATGATCGGATAATTGAGCCCGAGGAACAAGGAGTGGTTGCCGAGGCTGTAAACCCGCCTCCAGTTCAATACGCTTGGTCCAACGGAGCTGGGATCTTTCTCGAACACGAAGTAGCCATAGCCATTAATGTCACGAATGCCCCACGCATTGTACTACATGTGGTTTGATGTAATGATTTGGTTAATTTGGTACGTGCGAATGAGCATCAAATGACCACCGTCAGCTGAACGAGCGATAAACCACCACCCATCGGCTGGTATGATTCCATGTCCTGGAATCATGAAGGCCAGCGCATTTGCGTCTGCTGCAACAATTCAAATTGGAGACCAAAAGGACAAAAATAAACAATCATGTTCAGAGTATGGGTGGAATTAAGATTATTATAAAAGTGACACATATCATAGACAGAGAATTGCAATGCCGTGGTCAAAATCATACCCCAAGTTAAAAAAATAAGCCAATGGCTTTCATATTCTAGCAATATGTCATGGTTCAAACATCATGTAACAATGAGAGGAAAACAACTATGACAGCGCCTACTCATATTCTACCATAGCACTTACTACTACTGTTCTCATATCAACTCTAAGCAATAACATGCGTTGTTATAAAAATCATGTAAACGAGAGTAACATATAGAAATCATGATGTTATGCTCATAATATGTATTCTAACAATCATTAGATGTCAATTGTTCTTATATCAACTCTAACAATAACATGTGTGGTCATAAAAATCTAGGAAATGAGAGGAACATATAGCAATGATGTGGTTATAGACATGCTATGCATTCTAAATTTGTAACAAATGAACAGGCAGTC
Source organism: Triticum aestivum (assembly GCF_018294505.1). NCBI lineage: Eukaryota > Viridiplantae > Streptophyta > Magnoliopsida > Poales > Poaceae > Triticum > Triticum aestivum. The sequence goes on along the minus strand of NC_057809.1, from coordinate 231,501,558 downwards.
GTATTCATAAGGTAAAGATGAGATGAGATAGAACAATTACACGACGATAGATTCCACCAGTATAGGCAGCCAATCTATGCGTCGACCGCGTAAATGATGCCATCGTGCATTATAGCATCAGACAGAAATGTTGCCTCAACATGATTGATGATGAGCCATAACCATGTATGGCGACCGGATTCCAGATAGACTAATCCCATGTTGAACAAGGCAACGAGCTTGTAATCCATGTAGTCTTCTGATGGTGTGGGCACTTCGCAGATTACAACTTTCTGCAAACAGAGGTTGAGCCAAAAGCTTGACGCGTCTCGTGCGTAGTAGGCAGGAGTGTCCGGCGGGCCGCGAGGCTCGGTGGTGGCGGTATCCAACCATGGAAGGGTGATCTCTCACTGGGTGTAGATATCCACGAGATGCCACGGACTACCGGTGTGGTGGATGAGGACGATCTAGTTAGCCTTCATGCCTGCCTAGTAGTGGTCGCGCATGAAGGACAGGTGGACGGGTAGTGGTAGCATGTCGAGGGGCACCACGGCAACCTCCGTAGGATCGTCAAGTCGGTGTCTGGGCCACCTGCGAGGATCGTACATCAGCAAGAAGGTTATCTTGAAAAGAGCCGGCTGGTTGCAGACGAGTAGACGGTACAAAGACGCCGAGCATGCGGCCAGACGAACGGTGCTGAGTAGGTCCATATGACTACAGATCTGCTCCAAAAGAACATCGGGGAGGGAATTCCAATCGCGGCTCTGCGTGTCAGTCGGTTCTGCATTGGGGTTTTCGGTGCCTGCGAGCCAGCGGGGAAGTGGATTCAGGCGGGCGAGCGAAGAAGCTTCTCCTCGTGTGGCCGAGCCGTGAGCAGGGGGATATGGTACGCGCGAGCTACCAAGGAAGATGGCATGGGCGGGCGAGCAGTGAGCGGGGGTAAATGGTGTGCGGCCGACGATGGGGAAGAGAGGAGGAAGAAGAAGAGAGGAGGAAGAAGAAGAGATGGCAGTACTGGGTAAGGCTGATTTAGTAACACCAACATGCTGGTTCAGCTTATTAATTACGTGTCCATCTGCTACAGCGTGTATTGTCACTTCACTGCGAAGACTAGTTGAATAGTTCTCTGACCGGGATGGGGAATAATGGATCGCGACGACTTCCTTTCTACAGTATCCCTATGCCTCTACGCTCACTTCACTCATTTTTCTCCGTACCTAGTCGCTTGTTGAAATCTGTAGAAAGACAAAAACTCTATATTTGGGAACATAGGGAGGCTTTTACTCCGTACTATTTGGGAACCGAGGGAGTATCACCATATGGAGGGAACAGAGCAAGCTTGAAATATGAACATGTCAATGGGAGGGAGTAAGCCCCATGCATGCATGCATGCAACATGCAACACTCACACGTACACATGGACGCACGCAACACTCACGCATGCATGCGGCACACAACACACGACGCAACACACACGCTCACGCTCAAGTGCTCAACCTACTCCCTACGTCCGTGAAAGACTGTACATTTAGAGAATTACACATTGACCAGGCCATAATTAATGCCCAAAAGTAGCAGACTTATGTGTGCATGCGACCATTGAGATAAGAAGATTAAATGAAGGCCGTTGCATGCTGTAATTAAGGATAGACATGTAGCCTATACCTACAACACAAGTTGGTGCATTAGTCAATCAATATCGATTTAGATTAAAGGCTAAATGCATTGGAAGTGTAGATGTACATCATGTACTAAACTCTTTGTTTTATAGCTGATGTACACTCTTTGTTGGAAGACCGAGGGAGGACACGTGCATGCACTCACTTACACAGCCAGGGCGGTTCGCGTGCAAGGGTTGGACTCGTGTCGCGCCTGCGTAAAGTTTTGTTTAACTGATTTCTTTGCTCTGCCAACTGACAGGTGGGACCCAGAAACCAGGTGGCAATTTAACCAGTCAACAAAGTGCCAGGTCGACTATGTGGCCGGTCAGTAGGGTGTAATACGGTGCTCTACGATGAGCTAGTGATCATATAATCACTGCAAAACTATATATAGTGACCGTAAAGAGCGTATTGTTACATACGTTGACCGCCAGTGTATTTTTCTCATTTCAAATTAAGCCATATTACTCAGAAAGGACGTAGTATGTACTACTACTACTAGTACTAGTACTGCTTTGATGTGTCCTGTCAACTCGCCGAACGAGGAGAAGCTTGCTTACTACGCCTCTCCCTCGCCCATGCGCGTGGTGGTTCGCAGGACGAGGAGAGGGTTTTGACTACAACACCCTCTCCCTCTCCCTCGCCCTCGCCCTCGCCCTCGTGGTGGACGTGCAGCAGTTCAATCGGTGTCACATTGCCAGAAGCATATTGTACTGTAGTATCATCATTGTTGGACCTCACGAGGAGGCGAAGAGCCAAGTGCAAGGTTCACACGAGTACGAACTTTTGAACCTCCCGAAGAGGCAAAGAGCCAAGCGCAAGGTTTTATAGGAGTTGTCGTCCTAGTAGGAGTGTACTACAACTATAGAGAACGATGCTACTGTATGATGCCGCCACGTCACGTATATCCAAAGCTGTGCCACCTTTTTTTTTCTCAAAGAGCGTGTTGGTGCCCGTGCAACAACCACACAAGTTGCACGTACACATAACACATTTACTATAATAAATTCTAAAGGACAAATGCCAATATGCCACACAAGTTCATCTCCAATTCATGTGATAAATTTGTGCACGACTAGTCTACATATATTCACAGCGCTACCGTTCAAAATTACCGTACTCCACTTACACGTTATAGATGGGCTACATGTCCTCCTCCAAGTTCTAGTCTCAGGTGTCCTTCATGGATGGCACGATCCATACCGGTGGGCAACGGGAATCATTGTCGCAGCTTTCTAGTCCGGTTCAACACGATGGAGACTCATCGTAGCTGAAGCGGCATAAATCAGGGATAGCGTGTCCCAACATGTCGTTCATCCGGCGATGCGCACTGAAGACACAACCATGCTTCATGAACGGCAGGCCTTCCGTGTCATGCATGGAAGGTGGCATCCGCTTCACAATGGGGTAGCTGTCCCCGATGAAAAGCGAGTACTCTCCAAGAGTGTTCCTCGACACCCACGTAGCTTCACGGGGGTCGAACTCGGCGCCGTTCATCTAGTACACGCGGCATCCCAGATCTGGACACATGGTGACGTACATAGTCAAGGTCCATGCATAATAATGTTGTGCTCAAATATGGCAGTCAGTAATACTGTGCAACAAATTGTACTACTCCGGTATAGAGGAAGTAAAATAACCGGCTTATTATATATAGCCATTCTTGGCTACATGGATGAGATAGTAAGACAAGGAAAAACAAAAATGGTGGCAGCTAGTGGGTTCAAGTCTTCAATGGCCTAGCTAGCTATACACGTCCTCCAAGGTAAAAAGTACTCCTACTAGCACTACAAAGTATACTACTAGTACAACAATGAAAGAGAAGGCGAGAGGGTTAAAAAATGGAATACCTGGGTAGATGGTGACGGTCCGATTGTGGTAGATTGTGTGACCATGTTGCACATCAGTGGTACCATGGGTAACGACTGCTAAGATAGTTGATCCCAATATGCCAAAGTCAGCTACAAGGTTCCAGGTTAGACCGAATCGCGGATGCAAACGCACATCCAGGATCGGCGATCTTATTTTGATCGGGGGATGACTGGTCCCTGCAAAATAATGGAGTACAGTTAGGGATGTAAATGATGGTTTGTGCATTCCGTTTGTAATATCCCGTACCGTAGGATGGCAACCAGGTGAAACAAGTCCCCTGGCTTGTCACCGCGAAGATGCGTCCTAAATGGTGCACGGCGTCTTCGAACGTGTAGGGGTACAAATCTGCGGCCGCCAACATGCGCCAGCCTCAGCCGTTACTGCCTCTTGCATTGATGGCAATCCTTATTCACGGGGAAACCCTTGTTGAGCGTGTTTGCGAGAGAGAGAGAGAGAGACAGTGTGCGTGTGTGATATGTTAGAGACTAAGGCAATGATAACAAATTCTTTGTGTCTATGTGTGTGGAGGATAGAGAGAGACATGTACATGGGGCTTTGTGTTGTGTAACATGGAGACACATATACATAATTAGAGAGTGAGTGTGTGAGATACACATGCGGACATGAGGAGAGATGAGGATCCAGATAAATGGGTGTTTGTGCGTGTCTGCGTGTGCTTGTGCACGCGTTTGTGTGTGAGAGGGAGAGAGTGTATGTGGAGTATAGAGACCACCGATGATGTAAACCTAGTATAAGGGAAGGGGGAATGGTGTGACATGTGTAGTAGCGATATAGCATGGGTGCGGGCGTGGGGGGGTGCAGACTATTTGGAAGAGACATCGAGTGTGTGTGTGGGAGAGGGGTGTGAGAGCGAGAGAAAGAGAGAGCTAGCGACGGAGAGAGAGAGAGAGAGAGAGAGAGAGAGAGAGAGAGAGAGGGCGAGAGGGGTCATTTGTGTCCATAAATGGCGTATAGATAGGGAGACAATGTTGATGTTATCCGAAATTGGCCTATGGACGGAGACGCAAGGGAAGCGAGTCATCGTGTGTGTGATAGGGACTTCATGAGAGATCTAGAATAGATGGTGTAGAGAACAATGTGCGAAATAGAGAACGATTATACATTAGGGAGCTATGCAAAGAGTCATGACATATATGTATACAGGGAAGGAGCTGGGGCAGGTCCGCATGTGGGAGAGATAGAAAGAGGAGAGTGGTGCACAAGGAGACAAAGTGTGCTTGTTTGCAGTGGGGGTGGTGTGTGAGGTGAGTGCGCGAGAACCACATAACTAGGGAGATAGACGTTTGGGGGCGACGTTTTGTGTGTATGGGAAATATACACTCTACATAGTGCGTTTGCTTGGGTAATAGAGATAGCGGGAGACCTAGAGAGTGAGGGAAGAGATGTGTGCATGCCCGAGAGACAAAGTGACAGAGACCTATGTTGGGGTCCGGACTTTACAAGAGAGAGGGGTGTTAATGTGCTCGTGTGTTGGTGTTTGGGGGAGAGAACGACTTCTCTCTCTATGTGTGTGTGTGTGTGTGGTGGTGGTGGGGGGGTTGACTTCAGATAAAGAGTGAGGTGTCTATATTTGAGGGACTTTAGCGTAATTGAGATATTGTGCACTCATGGTTGATCAATTTGTTTCACAGTTTGTATTATGAGATAACAATACTTTTGAACATGCGTGATGTACCTTGATGTACCAGAATTACAAACCTAAGATTGGAATTTTGGAATTCGACTCCATCATTAGCTTTTGTAATTCATTTAAATGGAGGTACATTTTTTAAGGCGGGATTTCGTGATTTCAAATTCATATATCAAACCTAGAGATATACACATACGGGCATGTTCAAACTTTATAATCATCCACTATATTCATACACATACACATTTTTGCTTTTGTCATCATATTTAGGATAAACACATTTGGAATTTCATTTGAATTGGACCGTATGATGGTATTTTCTTGTAGTAGCTCAATGATCCATATTTGAATTGAATGGACAATCTAAGTTTCGAGTAGGAACATTGATTTTCAAAACTTGCACAATTTTTTGCGTGCAAAACAAACAAATTGTCGGCCATGATATCATAGTCGGCCGTACGAGAGCAGAATACTTATAATTTTAGGCACCAAAAGCTTTCAAACTTCCCGCTCACATCGAAATATCACGCGCCCAAAGTTTAGCCCTGCGATATTCCTGTTTTACCCCTGCCACATGAACGGAAAAGGGCTACTTGGGTAACTCCATTGTTTTGCCCTCTTTGCCCCCAACATTCTTCCCCAGAGCCCCTCCCCTTCCCCTCCCCGACCCCCCAACCACGGCAAGCCGCTGAATCTAGTCCTCCGTCGCAGCAGTGGACCTCACACCCCGCCGGATCTACCTTCCGCACCTTGGAACCCCCAACTACCAACTCACCACTTCACCGGAGCCGCTTCAGCGACTGGCTTATCCACCGCTCCAGATCTCCTTGACCGCCATCATGGTCCATCACACCGGATCTGCTTAATCGGCGCCCTCGTCCACCACAGCATAGGCCCTTCACTGACTCCCTCGTCCGCCCCTTCGTTGGCCCTTCATACAAGCCCTCGTCCGTCGCAACAGATCCGCCTCACCAAAAGCACTATACAACGCACCCGCCGAAGCCTTCATCCACTGAACCAGACCCGCTCCACGGACGCCATATTCAACTCTACCAGCCCTGCTTTACCGACGCCGCAGCCTCATCAGGTTATTTCGATTTGTACTCCTTCAGTTTTTCTCTTTATCGTGCAACTGTTCACTTACCACAGATGAGCTTTCTTGTATGTTGACAGGCGCCGCAACCGTAGCACCGGAGCCGCTTCAGCGACGGCGATAGACGGCCCAAACTCAACCGCAACATGAGCACCATCGACGATCCTTAGCTATCAAGTATGACAACGATACCCATACGCCGTCGAGAATCAGGTACTATTATCCAACGGCCGGCGCCTACGTTCACTTTCCTAGCATAAGCACCGCACCTTTGAATTTCTTCAGGGCATCATTCAGTTTTTCATGAGACGCGTTATTCTGCTTGCACCTGTAGGGCTATACTTCTGGCAGTGAACATGTTACATGTGCTAAATTACATACTAGTGCACATATAGTTAATATGCTTTAGTTTTGTTCTGATGCCACCTGTTGGTTCCATCAGACTGCTTAATGTTCTCTATGCTTAATTACACATCAGCAAACTAGCATGTGGTTCCGCTACTTTTTTGTTCGTTTTACCCTACATTTTCTGATGCTAGCTGTTACATGACTGCTCCGAGCCTCTGTTCATTACTTGTTTGTGTGTTCTTGATCTTCCCAAGTTGCATGACTAATTTGATGGTTCTATTAATTATGGAGCTGCCAACCCCATCAAGCAAAAAATTTGTTCTTTTGGGGCTGGCACCTTGAACAAGCATAAAAATAGAGGGAAGCAGATATATTGTCGTGTATGCACACACCCTTCTTTCATTAGTTTAGATGAACCATTGATGATCAATTCGGACCAGTGCATGCAATTAAAATTAATTTTACCTAAATAGATGGTGCAGAATAAATGACAACAACTAGATTTGCAACCATGAGATGCTGACGATATCTTCAAAGAACATTGCAACAATAGCTAGGCTTCACAGCAACATATGGTAAGCCAGTATGTTTTAGTACATGTGAAATGTAATGCGAGTGGGCTGCTTTCTTGGCTTGTGCCCTCAACATGTAATCCTACCGAATTACAAATCGTTCAGTTGTCTGCGTTGCTGTATTGCTTGATTCGAATGCTTATTTGTTGCTACGCTATACCCGAGTTGGCCAATATGTTAGCAGCGCCTGTTGTACTATTGTAAAGAAATGCATGCCTATTTCATTTGAGTCCTTAACTTTTCCTCTCAACTTCATCACAAGACTGTCTTCGTAGTTTATATGAGGCCACACTGTTAAGTGCTTTCTCAGATTATTTCAACTGCTTAGATGCCTTGGCAACTTAAATATAGCGGTTGTACACTCCCTTTCAACTAGGGATGTCTACTGGGTCCCGTTTAATCCCGATTAAAGTCCACTAGTGGTATGATAGTTCAAAAGAGTTTGTTTTTTGAGGAAAATGAACTAGGGAGGTAGCAAAAACTAACTAGATGGGACTAGCGGATGTCATTTATTTGCCACTTACATCCCTAGTTTCATCTTACCATTTTAATTTCTTTTCGGCTGATGCTGCTTCGAACCATTTAAATATAGTTTGCCATGCTCGGCAATAATTCATCCATCGTTTACCATGTAAGCTTACTGCCTGGATCATACGATAACTATCTCTTACTGATGTCCAGCGGAAACCTTTCAGGATGCCGTTCACACTAGGACACAATGTACAACCCCAGAATCTATTTGTGGAAGCAGTGCGCCATCCATGTTACCAGATGGTAGCAGTTCAGAGGCAACACCACCGGAGAGCAGTCTGAGCACAGATATTATAGTGCTTGAGGCTCTACTAGAGGCAGAAAGAGATGGTGTGGCTGCCATGAATGAGGTAATCTTTATCTTGAGGCTGGAAATTACGGAATTAGTGGCACACATTATGCAAGCAACCCAAGAATTGGAGGAAGTAAGAATGTTGCATTTGAAGACGGAGGAGGTCCTGCTGTTTCTGCTATCTGAAGCCCAAGGTAATCCCGGTTCTTCTTTAGATACCAGTTGAAATTGTCATTAGATTATTGTACTTGCATGTTGTGTCATGTCTCTGAATGGATTATGTTGCAAGACCCCCTATGTTGTCCATGTGTTGTAATGATCTGAATTTTTTAGGCGAGGTAATCCTCAGTACTTGTATGATTGACATAAGGTGAACTGTTTTTCGTGTGAGCATATTGTATTGGATGAAATAACTGTTTGACTCAGAGTGTATCCAACCTACTTAATTCAAAGATCACGACATTTCTAAATCATAATCATATATAAAGGTGGAATAAATCTTTGTTGTGGTTTTGAAGAAATAAATAACAAAACGTATAATTATCTGTGGATATTCGTAATCGAATACAAATTGGATTTGAATTTAGTTTGGCAGGTCCTAGGGCAAACGTGAATGCTAATTCTCCCAAGTTTTGAACGAAGCAGCTAAACACCCACTATAATTTGTGGGCTGCCCGAAACAAGTTTTTGCGAGATGGAAATTACTGTCTACCCCTGACACTTGACATCCTTATCGACCGGATTTACACTGCTGTCGATAGGGGTAGACTAGTAACTTCAATGAGACGTGACACGACGACCTCTGAGCCCATTCAGACACGGTGGGAACCAAACATGGGCAGCAAAACACATTTGATTCAAGCTCGTCCGAAAGACATGTGTCTCTTCCTCCATTTCGCCATTCATACACGGTGGGCGGCAAGACAAACTCTCGTCCGAAATCGATGTAGGCTAATATTTTAAATAGGGGCAGATGTGTAACTTCCATCAGACGTGACACAACCGCCCCACCTGTCAGCCCCGTTCATACACCATGGGCGCCAACTGTGGGCGGCAAAACACCCTCTCCTCGCCCGAAATAGTTACCGACAAATATTTGGGAGATGCGAGATTACCGTCCTATCCCCAACCGATGTGATGTCCGAAATTTTAAACGGGGGATAAGTTCGTAACTTTCCCCCATTTCAGAGAAGTGCGTCCCAAAGTTTTGAGATTCCCCCTCCCCGCCATTTCCCCATTCATACACCGTCGGCGGCTCGACAACCTCCGCACTGCGGCCAGCCTCCTCCGTCCACCACCCCATCCTCCACCTTGCCGGAGCCGCTACCCCTACCCCGTCGTCCACTGCAAGAGATGGATGTCTCTCATCCACGGTGCTGGACAAGGATCCTTTCATCGCCTCCTCTTGCTTCATCGCTGTTGTCGTCCACCTTGCCGTTGCTGCTCCTATGACCGCCTCGTCCACGGCAACATGATATATCCCCCAACCCGGCCGTCTTCTGTCTAAAGTCTTCTTCCCCGCCGCCGACAGCCATCGCACCCACAACACCCTCAACGTATCAGCATAGGCCTACACGACGTCGCAAGAGAGGTTGTACTCTTCCATATGTGCTTAAGTTATTGATCTCACCTGGAAAATAGATCGTAATTTGTTTACTGTACTTTTCTTGTCTGTACCAAATCGTAGTGGCTAGTTGAAACCAAACATTCGTTGCGAAGTAGCTTTGTCCGGTTTGCACCTTCAGATCCGCCATGGCACGTGCACTATACTCGTAAAGCTTATGGTTTCCCCCCCTTTATATTCACTACCATCATCGTAGGTGCTTCGTGTCATGCTAGCACTGCTCCTCAAGACCACAACCCAAAGCTTATGTGTTGAAATACGAATCTGATATGATGCTCATATCACTAAAACAGAGAACATTTAATTGGTCACCTAATGTTCCTATATTCATTTTGAAAAGCATGCACGCCACCCACTGGTCCAGCTAGTTCCACTTTCTTGATTTTTCTCTTGATGTTTAGGGTTTTCCCCTTTTATCTACTCTACTATGATCTGCGTAGGTGCTTTCTGTCATACTAGCATTACTCCACCCTTCAAGCTAAACAACACAACACTCAGAATTCGAAAGCTTAGTTGTTCAAATATGATTGTGATATGATACTGATATTAATTAACCGACACATTTAATTTGTTAGCTAAAGGTCCCACTTGAGTTTCCAAATGCATGTCGCGACATATAGAGAGACAACATAATTCCATTTCTTTGTCACTTGTTGACCGTACTTTCTTGTCCATACCAAATCTTAGTTATTATTTCAAAGCAAACTTCGGTTGCTAACTACCCTTTGTGCGGTTTGCAGCTTCAGATCTGCCATCCCACTGCCACGGTCAACACTGTAGTCATCATGCTTATGTTTTCCCCATTTTATGATGACCACAATCAGCCTACGTGGTTCGTGTCGTAATAGCACTACTCCACCCATCGAGCTAAACAAGCTTGGTTGTACACATTCATATCTGATATTATTGCTGACATTAGTAAAACTGAGAGATGTTTCATTGGTTAGCTAAATGTTCCTACTTTAGTTTCGAAATGCATGTGAGCCACATATGGAGAGACCGGAAAGAATAGTATTTCTCTATGCGCTCTGGTTCATCATGGGTGGCCAACCGACATTGTATTGAAAGACTTGTAATATCTTCAATCTGCTTGCTCTTCTGTTCTTCTTTAAGATGATACTCTTCTCTTGCGGTCGACTGGTCAGGTCGAGTTGTTCTCCCTTAGTATATTTTGAATCTGCCAGGTCAGGTCGACTTGTTCTTCTTTACTATATGTTGAAGCTATCATCTGCGAAGTGTCATCACTTCTGGAGCTATCATATTTTGAGTAGTAGGCCACATTATATTAATGCAGACAAGAAATTATAGCATGCATGGCATCTTTTAAAAGAATTGCAGAGATAGCACAAAGGGGTTTACACAGAGGCAGTATTGGATTAGAATCACTTCTGCATTACAAACAAAATCTCACTTGTTTTTATGTTTTCTTGCATGTCAGATATTGAACATTATGAAAATGAATATGAGAATGGGCGCACGAGAGGAATATTGTGGAACGATCCAGTAGCTAACAAACTTGGCATGGTGGAGGATGTCCTATCTTATTCACCCATCAAGGTGGTTGCTCTAACTTTGCAAAGTTGTATTGGTCGCACATATTTTGCATCTGACCTCTTGCATTACTTCTACTTTGTTACACCATCTGCTTAGTTTAAGCATCATATATGAGTGTATGCCATACCTATCCATTTTCTATACATATTCCATGTGTCATCACACTATGTTTTTCCAGTCAAATGTTGTTCTTTCGTAATAGATGTCCAAAAGGAAGAGGGTGAGTGCATATCCTCAATGAGTACAAACTAGGTATTTGGAAAAGGTAGTGATACCTGTTAAATCAGATAGATCAGCAGCCACCAAAAACATAGGCCCAACTATACCACACTTTACCCCTACTCCAGTGGCCAAACCCCTATTAGAACTGCTAGGAGCCCAGCGTCAGGTACTATCTATGATATCAATTCAAAATTTGAACTCTTAAATTTCTGCTTGTGCCTTACCTTCTCTCTTGTATGAAAACTAATTTCAGATGAATCTCCTTGCTCAAAGGATCATACGATCTCAAAACAATAATGGGCTCTACATTTCTCTTGTCAGTACCTCTCTCCCTTTTGCCTTGTAACGCTGTACTTAAATAATTGCTATTTGATTATGTATCACCAGTCTGCACTTGAGCTTCATTATCCTCTGTTTCTTCCAATATTATTTGATCTATATTTACTCTTTGCAAAATGTAGAAAAATGGCAATGCTTATAAAGAATTTTCTTTGGGGAATTTATTGAATTATCCTTCCATCAACATGGAGAAGGGCTTTGTCCATCCCGTGTTAACATGTAATGTAAGTTCATCCTTCTCAAGCCTTCAAAGTTTGTTCTACTATAGATTTGGATAGGCATCATTTCCTCCACTGCTATTTGCTTTGCTGTTTACATCTGATTGGATGTTTGCAACAACTACCAGTTTCAAATTGTAGTTGTAAAAACATGTTCCTTATGCAGAACAAATCCATTTATTTGCTTATATAATTGTGAAACCTATTATGTGTCTCCTTGTTTCTCTTTCAGACTCGTATCTCTTACTCCAAGAAGAACTTTAGGGAAGATAGTGAGCCAAACCATCTTGAGGACAGCGAGATGGCCCCAAGGTCCTGTCTTGATGAAGAAAGTGAGTTGAAGCTACTCACCAGCAGGTGTGAGACAACCTCTATGCAGTCGCAGCCTCAATCAGTTCGACTTCTTCAGTCTCAACTTAAAGCGGAAAGGCTTGCTTCAGCTCAGCTCCGACTTGAAGTCAAAGATGCAATGAAGATGTTAGAGGACTGCTGTGCGCACCATCATGCCTTAAATCTAGTGTTGATGCATCTATCGTTGACACAACTGAGGTCTACTCAGCTTCTTCAGCTGTTTGGGGGGCCCGACCTGGCCAGGCCTAGTGCCTTCTGAAGTGCTCTCAGTTTTGTATATTCTTTTGTCAGTGCGTTTATTTGCACTGGTGGCGAACTTTGATGCCCAATGGATGTAATATGTGTGATAGCCGTGATAGCCTAGCGTACGTTGCTTTCTTATTTATTTCATTGTTTTCTTTTTTATTTGTTTTCTTGTAGTCATTGCAGTTCTTTTTCCACGGTTTGCTAGTGGCTGCAATAACCTATTTTTTAAAACTAGGCCACAATAACTATGGGCTAATATTTACTGTAGTGACACTGGCCTCCTACAGGCCGTAGAAACAGTGGGCCTTCTACGGGTCGTAGAAACAATGGGCCTTCTACGGGTCGTAGAAACAATGGGCCTTCTACGGGCCGTATCATCAATGGGCCTTATACGGGCAGTATGATCGATTTGCCAAACATGGGCCAATAACAGACCGCATTATGGCCATAAACGGGCCAGAGTTGGGATCGTCCATTCATGGCCCGACCATAACGGGCCATCGTTAATAGGCCGTATTTGATGACGCTATGAAAACGGCCCAATGTATTAACTAACCACAAACGGCCGACTATAACCACGGGCTGAATTTGGCCCACAAGCAGAAAATGACAGTAATGGGCCGTAAGTAAACGAATGTTGGAAATGAGCCCAAGAATAAATGGGCTCTGAGAAGGCCAAAAGATAACATGGGCTGGAAACAGCCCAACGGAATAACGGGTCGTTAATGGGTATAAAGTGATACACTGTTCATTACGGGCCAGTTTCACCACGGGCCGTTAATAGGCCAAGAGTTACATAGGGCCTCACATGGGCCGAAAGACGTCATGGGCCATACATGGGCCAGAAGTGAAAACGGGCTGGAATCATATTCGGTGGCCTAGAGGACGCTACTGGGCCTAATTTGGATAGGGCGTAACGGGCCTTGGGTTAGTGGACTGTAAATGGGCTATATGCGAACAGGTCGTTAACAGGCTTTACATGGGCTGGCCCTCCACCTTTTGACCAAGTCAAACGGGCCGGTCTTTTCACAGGAATGGGCCTCTGTTGGTCCATGCCACGTGTCGATGTATCATAGGCACCTTCTGTCCAATGAGTGGATGACATCTGTCCCAACGATGAGCCGACACGTGTTTCCTCCAGCCAATGATGATTTTACACGTGGAAAATCTCCATTGGTCGAGGCTGTTAACGGGTTATCGGATCCAAAACCCGACCCGATAGCTTAACGGCGTTCCATTACGGTGGATGCCACGTGTCGGTCACCCTTGACGAAAGCACTTCTGTGACGCGGGATTTATCGTCCTGGAAGTGGACACTTTCGTGATGATAATTTTGGTAATGTGATGGAACACTTCTACGACAGCACAGGTATGACTATCTTGATTCTGTCATAAAATCATCATGGATGTACATGCATGACAGAAAATGCGACCTACTATGACAAACACGTATCATCACGGAAGTGTATTTTTTTTGTAGTGAACATTGCAGATCGGTGGTCCCTCACTTTGCCAGAAGGTAATTTCAGACATATACTCAAAAAACACTTACTTCACCTTCTACAATAGCAAAAAGAACATTGGAAAAAACGATGCACCATTCGATGGATTCAATTCGGTGATGAGAATTCGAATTTTTTTCAAGTTGTGGCCACTGAAAGATACAGAAAGAACTTTATAAAAACCTTGCAAGACAACAGTGGCATTGAGGTGGACGATCACACAGCGAAAGAGGCAATCCTGTTTGATACATACAAAGACAGACTAGGATCATACAATCCACAACCAATGAAGTTCAGCCTCTCACAAATGCTCCGAGAAGAGGTAGATTTTCACAGCCTGATTACCCCATTTACACATGCAGAAATAGACGCGGTAGTCAAAGAAATGCCACCAGATAGGGCCCCAGGACCGGATGGGTTTAACGGTGCATTCATCAAAGCATGCTGGCCTATTATCAAACATGATATCTATCAGTTATGTGAATAGTTCCATGGGGGGAATTTGAATCTGGAGAGCATCAATTATGGGCACATCACTTTGATACCTAAGACTAAAGCTCTTGTGACAGTCAACGACTTTCGTCCGATCACGCTCCTGAATTGCTGTCTTAAGCTTATAACCAAGATCCTTGCCAATCGCCTTCAGAGCATTATTCTATAGATCGTTCATCGCAACCAATATGGCTTCCTCCATGGATGTTCCATTCATGACTGCCTTGCCTGGGCTTTCGAATATATTCATTAGTGCCAAGCGTCCAAACATGAGATCATACTATTGAAACTAGACTTCGCGAAGGCTTTTGATATGATCCAACACCCTGTGATGTTGCTAATTATGAAACAAATGGGCTTTCCAACCCGATGGTTAACCTGGATGGAAAATATCTTCTCATCCAGCAAATCCTCAGTGCTTCTCAACGGGGTGCCAGGTCGACAATTTCTCTGTAAATGTGGAGTGCGTCAGGGAGATCCTCTGTTACCATTGCTATTTGTGTTAGGAGCTGACCTGCTTCAAACCGCTCTTAATGTGGCACTTCAAGACCAGGCCATCCAACAACCGATCCAACCAAAAGGAAATGACCAATACCCTCTGATTCCATATGCTGACGACACAATAATCATCCTCCCTGCATGCATCAACCAGGCTGCCAAGATCAAACAGATACTTGAGGATTATGCCACTTCAGTGGGACTCAAAATCAACTTTCATAAGTCAACTTTGGTGCCCATCAACACTCCTCAGGACAAATGTGATGTGTTGGCAACGATTTTTTGCTGTTCTCAAGCAACCATGCCATTTACTTACCTTGGACTGCCCTTAGGTACTACTCGGCCTTCGGTTTTGGATTTGACACCGTTTGTTTGCAAGGAAGAAAGAAAAATCACTGCAGCTATGTCACTCATGTCTTATACGGGTAGACTAGCCCTTCTAAACTCCCTCATTACGTCCCTGGCTATCTACCCGATGGGTACATTAAGACTCCCTCCAAAAATTGTTGCACAATTGGACAAAATTAGACGATACTGCCTCTGGAACAAGAAAACAGACAATGGAGACAAATGCAACTCGTTGGCAACTTGGTCCATGGTCTGTTGCCCAAAAAAGAGTGGTGGAATCGGGATACTGAACCTACATGTTCAAAATGACGCCTTGTTACACAAACTCCTACACAAGTTCTACAATCAGCATGACATGCCTTGGGTTAACCTCATCTGGAATACATACTATACAGACTGTACCCCATGCAACAGAACCATGCGGTTCCTTTTGGTGGCGGGATCTCATCCAATTAATGCCAATTTATCGGGGAGTGACCCAAATCAATGTGCACAACGGTAACTCAGCCATGTTCTCTAAAGACGACTGGAACCATTCTATATATGAGGAAAAGTACCCAAGAGCATTTTCCTACTGCAAGTCCGGAGATATTTTGGTTCAGGCTTTCCTCAACACGACTGATCTGGCCACAACCTTTAATATCCCACTTTCAGTACAAGCCCACAATGAGCTGAGGAAGATCCAAAGAGAGGTAGCAAACGTGGAACTCACGAACGCGAATGATACATGGGCCTGTTGTTGGGGTGCACACAGTTTCGAAACAACATCGTACTACAGTTACTACTTTAGAGAGATAACTACACATGTGGCATTCAAATGGCTATGGAAAACTAAGTGCATGGTTAGATAAAGGTTTTCGGGTGGCTGCTACTATCTAATCATCTCAATACAAGGAACATGCTCAAAAGGAGACATTACAACATTGGGACCAACCTGGACTGTTTGTTATGTGGTCAACACATTGAAGAAACGGTGGAACACCTCTTCTTCCATTACTGCTGGGGATATAACTATCAGTTAAGACCCGCCCAGGAGGGGCCGGGTCAGCCCCAATGGCGGGTTACAAAGGGAGCCCAGTAAACATTAAGATGATAGTTTATCAAATCTTACAGAAGGCCTAAAAGGCCTAGAGGCGGCTTAAGGCCCAACATTGTAAACCGCCATATGTAAGGAAAGACTTGTAAAGAAAGTCATGTAAAAGAAGTCACCGAGCCGAACACGATTTATGAGCCGGCCGGGACTCTGTAGGCCACCAGGCGTCAACCCGTGTATATAAGGGGACGACCCAGTGGCGGTTTAGGGCAAGAAATAAGAGATCGATAACCAAGCCAGCGAGTTAGCCTCTTGGTGATCGAAACCCCAGCAATACCAAACACAACTAGACGTAGGCTTTTAGCTTCATCGTAAGGGGCCGAACTAATATAAAACCTCTCGTGTCCTTTGCCCCGATTAACCCCTTTAAGCTTGCTAGTTGCGATGGCCCTACGACTAAGTCCTTCCACTAGGACATCTGCCGTGACAATTCCACGATAGTTGGCGCCCACCGTGGGGCTAGCGCACGGTGGATTTGAGTTCTTGAAAGGCAACGTCGAAGGGCTCAAGGGATACGCTATGGGCCGGATGACCAAGAGTCATCGCGGCAAGCTCTACATCGACGACAAAGGCTGGGGCACTGAGGCCGGCTCAATTGAGTACGGGTACCGGGTCCCCTTTGGGGAATTCATGTCTTCATCGGCCGGATTGGCGAGTCAGGCTCTGAGCCGGACGTCCACACCAACCTCGTTGAGACGGCTTAGTGCGCGAGGACCACCCGTGTTCAATCTGTCGTGAAGCATGCTTTCATAGGCTATGTCCACGGTGGTGAATACTCTGAAGGATCGGTGGAAGGCGCTGAGACAGCCATCTGTTCTGACGCTACATCATCAACAGGTGAGACGGACTCTTTGTATCAGCTGCAGGATGGCATGCTCGGGGGCTGTTCCGATGGCAGCAGTATTCTGGACCCCCTTGAGCCGCCGAATTGGACCAGAGTCTTCATGGCAGGGACACAGCCCGGGCAGAACTCCACAGCAGCAGCAACAACAACTACTGGGTCAGCCGCAACCGGGTCAGGAGACCCCGCGCGCCCCTTGTCTCAGATTCTAATGGACCTCACGGATAAACTAACGACTCTATTAACCGCCATGGTAGAACCGGCGGATAGAGCCCGGCATGATGCAGAGGTGGCACGCATGCGGGAAGAGAAGGTACAAGCTAAAGAAAATTTAGCAGCAGAGGAGGTCAGGATGGCAGTAGAGCGGGCGGCTTTAAATGTTCATGCGCAACAACTTCAAGCGGAGACTTTTCGGCTCTCGGTGGATCTGAACGCATCAAACGAGGTCATGAGAAGAAGGCATCCAAAAAATCAGTCACGTCTACCTCTAACGCTTGATCCTAGGAACCTTTTTCATACACCCGGGGCTGGAGCAAGCAACCCGCCGGAGGCAAATCAGATCACGACGCCCGGGGCACCGGTTCAACTGCGTGCCATGGAGCCACCTCGCGTACATACCGCTCCGCCTCATTATGTGCCAACTCCGCCGGGTCACTTCTCCAATCCCTTGGAAAACCTCATTGCGGCATCGGCCCGTTTGGCGGCTCTCCCAATGGAGGGCGACTCTCCGGCGGCGATCGAAACACGCAGAGTGAGAGAACTTCTTCAAACGACTTTGGCCCAGCAGGATGCATACTCTTACAGTCGAGATAGGATCCATTCAACCCCTCGCCCAAGCCGGAGCCCAAGCTACAGTAGCCATATGGTTTCAGCTGACATGTCAAGCAATGTTCAACGCCGCAACCGGCCGTACATACATGAGCCGGGACAGGCAGGAGCCCTTAATTTGGCGGATTAGGAAAGGATCCAACAAGAGGCTGAGCGATCGGTTCAATTGGCAGCAGAGCAGGCAGCTCACCAGACTTTTCCGGTTTATCCAGCAACCTCGGTTGAGGCAGGAGTGGCCACGGGAACCAGAGGTGTCCCTTGCCTGGTGCCTGCCATACGTAATGAGTGTTTGCCAAAGGACTTCAACGGGCCTCGTAAGGTGCCTAATTACACGGCCGACTTGCAGCCTAGGGCCTGGATTGAGAGTTATGAGATGGCTATGGAGTTGCTAGACGTCAGTGACGCGTTAATGGCCAAGTATTTCACTATGATGTTGGATGGAACAGCTCGTACTTGGTTGAAGGGGTTGCCACCCAATTCTATTGGCTCATGGGCGGAGTTGAAGGCCCGGTTCATTCAGAACTTCAAAGACACATGTAAACAACCCATGTCAATTGTAGACCTGACTAATTGTAAGCAAGAGGATGGTGAATCTACAACCCATTGGGTGCACTGGGTCATGGAGATAATACATTCGTCTGATAAGATGGATGCCAGCTCAGCAGTCTTGATGTTGGAGAAAAATTGCCATTTTAAACCTCTGAAGCAGAAGTTGGGGTGGCTCAAGCGTGACTGCAATGACATGGGCCAGTTGATAGCGGCTCTTGTCAAGTATGCTGATTCTGATAGTACCAAGGACCCGGTGTCTAATGAAGAAAATATGGCGAAGGGAAAGAAGAACAACAACGGCAAGGGTCACCAGCATAACCCGGCAAATCAGGGAGGTAATAAACGTAAGGCTGATGAATTTGTCGCTAACACCAATGCGCAGGGCGGCAATCAACGGCGCAAGGGTAGGCAACCCCCTCGGTCGGGCGGCCAGGTCCTACCCTTGAGTAACTATTGAATGAACCTTGTCCAAGACACGGCACCCGGGAGAAGCCAGCCACCCACCTGTGGAAGGATTGTACAATCATGAAGGCGTTTAAAAATTCAAATGCATTCGATGGAGGTCACGGCCCAGGCGGCAGTTCAGGTGGGGCGGTTTTCATGGCCCGGGCGCCGGATCAGGTGGAGGAGGATTCCATGGTCAGGGCCATCCTGGTAACCAAGGAGGATATAATCCACAACCCGGCCAAGGTAATCAGCAGCAGCAGTCCGGATATCAGAGCAACCCAAAATAGCTGAATAGTGGGCAATACCATGTGTTCACTACTAGTTTATGTAAGAGGGACCAGAAGCTTCACAAGAGGGCCGTCAATGCCGTTGAGCCGACGATTCCATGTTACTTATGTTGGTCAGAGCAGCCTATTTTGTGGAGCATAGAGGATCACCCACCCCGGGTTGATAATCCGGGTTACTTGGCCTTGGTAGTAGCGCCTCAGGTTGGTGGATATAAATTCGCTAAGGTACTCACGGATGGAGGCAGGAGCATCAACATCCTCTACTATGAGACATTCCGTCGGATGGGGTTGACTGATAAGAGTCTTAAGCAATCCAACACTATTTTTTACGGTGTGGTACCTGGCAAGTCGGCATACCCAGTTGGTAAGATTGAACTGGAAGTAGCCTTTGGGGATGAGTATTACTCCAGAGCAGAAAAATTAACCTTTGAGGTGGTTAAGATCAAAAGCCCATATTAGGCTCTGTTTGGACGGCCGGCTTCTGCCAAGTTCATGGCTCGGCCGTGTTATGTGTATTTGCAGCTCAAGATGCCGGGTTATAATGGCACCATTACAGTACATGGAAGCCGAAAAATAGCCTTGGAATGTGAAGAAGGTGATGCTGCCTAGGCTGAGTCTGTTTGTGCAACAGAGGAGTTAAAGTTTTATAAGGATCATGTTGACCCGGCAGACATGACGTCTTTGAAGAAACCAACAACGGAGCATGAGCCGGTGTTGAAGTTCAAATCAGCTGATGACACCAAGATGGTTGACTTTGTGCCTGGCGACTCATCCAAGAAGTTCATCATCAGTGCAAACTTGGATCCAAAATAGGAAAGCGCGTTCATCGAGTTCATCTGTGAGAACCGGGACATCTTTGCATGGAAACCTTCCGACATGCCGGGTGTCCCGAGGGAACTCGCTGAGCACACTCTCAATATTGATCCAAAGTTTAAACCTGTTAGACAGTTTCTCCGACGGTTCAATGAAGAAAGGCATAAGGCCATTGGAGAGGAGGTGGCCCGGCTCTTGGCGGCCGGGTTCATTGTGGAAGTCTTTCACCCAGAGTAGTTAGCCAACCCGGTGCTGGTACTAAAAAAGAACGGCACCTGGCGTATGTGTGTGGATTACACTGATTTAAACAAGGCTTGTCCGGCTGACCCTTTTGACCTCCCCTGTATTGATCATATCATCGATGCTACGGCGGGTTGTGCACGTTTGAGTTTCTTGGATGCTTATTCAGGTTATCATTAGATCAAGATGTCAGTCAAAGATCAGGAGAAGACAGCTTTTATCACTCCGTTTGGAGCTTTCTGCTATGTGTCTATACCTTTTCGGCTTAAGAGTGCCCAGGCGACTTACCAACGGTGTGCGCAGAATTGTCTTCACAGTCAGATTGGGTGTAATGTTCATGCTTATGTGGATGATATAGTGGTAAAATCCAAGAAGGAGGAAACCTTGATCACAGATCTAAAAGAGACCTTTGATAACCTCCGGGTCTCCAAAATGATGCTTAACCCGGCTAAGTGTGATTTTGGAGTCCCAGCCAGCAAGCTTTTGGGTTTTTTGCTATCCAACCGAGGTATTGAAGCTAACCCGGAGAAGATTGACGCAATCGCATCCCTGGCCAAACCAACATGCATCAATGATGTTCAATGGCTGGCGGGTCGTGTTGCTGCTTTGAGCTAGTTCATAAGCCGGTTAGGGGAGAAGGCGATGCCTTTGTATCAAATGATGAAGAAAACAGATGATTTTGTTTGGAGCAATGCTGCAAACTCTGCTTTTGAGGATCTGAAGACACAACTTGCTGAGCCGCTGGTCCTTGCTGCTCCAGTTGAGAAAGAGCTGCTGTTGTTATACGTAGCCTCCAACTCACGAGCTATTAGTGTGGCAATTGTGGTGGAGCGCAAGGAGGTTGGCAAGGAACATCCGGTTCAACGGCCGCTTTACTACGTCAGTGAGGTGTTAATTGAATCCAAACAACGATATCCACATTGGTAGAAGCTCGTGTATGGGGTGTTCATGGCGAGCCAGAAGCTTAAGCATTATTTTCAGGGTCACCCAATCACTATGGTTAGCTCTGCTCCTTTGGGAGACATCATTCAAAACAGAGAAGCCACTGGACGAGTCGCCAAGTGGGCCATTGAGCTTGTGTCTCATGGGTTGAAGTATGTACCACGTACCGCGATCAAGTCTCAAGCACTGGTTGATTTTATTCATGACTGGACAGAGATGCAGATGCCAGAAGAGAAACCAGACAACACATATTGGACTATTCACTTTGATGGGTCCAGGCAACTGGAAGGCTCGGGGGCTGGAGTTGTTTTAACCTCCCCTCGAGCTGACAAATTTTGCTATGTGTTGCGACTGATGTTTCCTTGCACTAACAACGCAGCGGAATATGAAGCCGTGCTCCATGGTCTTCGAATGGCCAAAGAGATGAGCCTGAGCCGGGTCCGGTGTCTTGGCGACTCAGATTTAGTGGCTCAACAGGTATCGGGCAAGTGGGATTCCAAAGATCCTCTCATGGCGGCTTATCACCGTGAAGTTGATGTTGTTGCAGGGCATTTTAAAGGTTATCAGGTGGAGCACATTAACCGTAGGAAGAACAAAGCGGCTGATGCTTTATGCCGGTGCCACCTAACACCTTTTTGGATGTTTTGCATAACCCGTCTGTTAAGTTACCCACAGAAGAAGATTTCGCTGTTCCTGACCCGAAGGCACAGTTGGTGGCGGCTCTTCATGTCATCCCAGATTGGACATTGTCGTTCTTGGCTTACATGACCCAGGGAGAGTTGCCAGCGGATGAGACCCTGGCTCGACAGATAACCCGGCGGTCTAAGTCAATGATGATTTCTGATGGAGAGCTATACCATCGCAGCGTCTCTGGAGCATTTCAGCGGTGTGTTTCCCCTGAAGAAGGCCAAGAAATACTTCGTGAGATCCATGAAGGCGATTGTGGTCATCACGCCGGGTCAAAATCTCTTGTGGCCAAGGCTTTTCGTCACGGTTTTTACTGGTTGATAGCTCATGCTGATGTAGAGGATCTGGTCAGTAGATGTGATGGATGTCAAAAATTCGCATGACAAGCACATGTGCCTGCTCAAGAGCTCCGGATGATTCCAATCACTTGGCCGTTTGCGTTTTGGAGGCTTGACATGGTTGGACCTTTCAAAAGGCCTAAGGATAAAAAGACACTTGTTTTAGTGGCAGTTGATAAATTCATAAAGTGGGTTGAGGCAGAGCCGGTGAGTAAGTGTGATGCGGCCACGACGGTTCAGTTCATGAAAAAGGTGATCTTCTGTTTTGGTTTTCCACATAGCATTATCACTGACAATGGCACTAATCTGACCCAGGGGGCTATGGAGGAGTTTTGTCAAAGTGAGCATATTCGGCTTGATGTTTCTTCTATAGCTCATCCTCAATCCAATGGTCAAGCTGAGAGAGGAAATCAGGAAATCTTAAAAGGTCTCAAGACCCGGCTCATGGTTCCCTTGCAGCGAACACCGGGTTGTTGGGTAGAAGAATTACCCTTGGTGCTCTGGAGTATTAACACCACACCTAATAGGTCTACAGGGTACACACCTCTCTTCATGGTGTATGGAGCAGAAGAAGTGTTGCCTAGTGACATCCGTCATGACTTGCCCCGTGTGACGGCTTATGTTGAAGCTAATAATGAACAAGCCAGACAGGATGCAGTGGACCTGTTAGATGAGGAAAGAGACTTAGCAGCGGCTTGATCAGCAATTTATCAACAGGACATGCGCCGTTATCACAGCCGCCGGGTTAAGTCCAGGACTTTTCAACAAGGCGACCTAGTGCTCCGGCTCATCCAGGATCTATTAGATACACACAAGTTATCCCCACCTTGGGAAGGACCCTTTGTGGTCAGCAAGAACTTAAACAACGGGTCATATTACCTCACCGACGTTCGAGAGCACAAAGACTCACGTAAGTCGGAAGAGGAGACCCGCCGGCCATGGAATATTGCTCAACTTCGGTCATACTACACCTGAGCCACCAGGTCTCATCATGTACATACGTTGATGTTATATATATCATGATAAGTAATAAAGCAGGACCATCGATCTCTTTTTCTTTTCAGAAAGATTACACATCTTCATTATTTTTTACTATTCTTTTCAAATGACTATTAAGGAGCTGATCATATTTGAATCAAGTTTAACCTTTTTTGGTCCGGCTTATGATCGTATTCGAATCTAGCTGCAATTCTTATGGTCACTTGGGGGCTTCCTGTTCAAACATAGGTCATATTCTAACCAAAGAGAACATAGCTGTCGTAACCCTTCTGATCGGCTCAAAGCCAAACTCACCAGGGGGCTTCTTGATCGTATCTGAATCATAGCTTAACCCCTTTTGGGTCTGACTTGGATCGTATTCGAATCAGGGTCGTTAAAAAGCTCTTAAGGTCACTTCGGGGCTTCCTGTTCAAACATAGGTCGTATTCGAACCAAAGAGAACATAGCTGTCGGTACCCTCTTGATCGGCGCAACGCCAAAGCCACTGGGGGCTATATGGTCGTATTCGAACCTTAGCTTAACCCCTTTGGTCCAGTTTACTAATCATATTCGAATCAGAAACCCCCAATCTTTAGTCACAAGCCTAATGTTGTTTATCACCGGTTATTTGTCTTATTGGTTTTTTGATATCTCAATTTCAAAATAAATCAATCATGGTATTTTCACCAGCTTGACTATATGACAACAGGCCGCCAGGACATGATCATCATCAAGTATTCAGAAGCATTGACTTCTCGCAAAGACTTGATTATCAACCTCATCGCCCGGGTCATATAAACCGGTGGTCCGGAGGTTAAAAGATACAGGTATGACTATTGTTTATGAACAGTTTCCTTCTGTATTCATAAGAGGTAATTTCAACCGTTGTTTTCTTTTTATGTCTGGTTCTATTTTCTACTGTGATAAACATATTGGCTATAAACCGGGTGTTCTGACACGTTCGGTACTAAGCCGCCAAGTAAGCTTCTTCCATTTTTTATCTACAGGACCAGAGTTCAAGTATTGCAGGGACGACCATAAATATGATTGAGGGAGTCCTGGGTTAGGGGGTGTCCGGATGGCCGGACTATATCTTCAGCCGGACTCCTGGACTATGAAGATACAAGATTGAAGACTTCGTCCCGTGTCCGGAAGGGACTTTCCTTGGCGTGGAAGGCAAGCTTGGCGATACAGATATGTAGATCTCCTACCATTGTAACCGACTTGGTGTAACCCTAACCCTCTCCGGTGTCTATATAAACCGGAAGGTTTTAGTCCGTAGGACAACATACACAACAACAATCATACCATAGGATAGCTTCTAGGGTTTAGCCTCTCCGATCTCGTGGTAGATCTACTCTTGTACTACCCATATCATCAATATTAATCAAGCAGGACGTAGGGTTTTACCTCCATCGAGAGGGCCCGGACCTGGGTAAAACTTCGTGTCCCTTGCCTCCTGTTACCATCCGGCCTAGACGCACAGTTCGGGACTCCCTACCCGAGATCCGCCGGTTTTGACACCGACATTGGTGCTTTCATTGAGAGTTCCTATGTGTCGTCGCCGTCAGGCCCGATGGCTCCTATGATCATCAATAGCGATGCAGTCCAGGGTGAGACCTTCCTCCTCGGACAGATCTTCGTCTTCGGTGGCTTCGCACTGCGGGCCAATTCACTTGGCCATCTAGAGCACATCGAAAGCTATGCCCCTAGCCATCAGGTTAGATTTGGAAGCTTAAACTACACGGCTAACATCCACGGGGCCTTGATCTTCGATGGATTCGAGCCACTGCCGAGCGCGCCGCACTGCCACGACGAGCATGATCTAGCTCTGCCGCCTAACAGTGTCCTGAAGGACGCACCCGCATCGGCTTTGACCCTTAATTCGAAGCCAAGTGCGCCGATCGAGGATGGGTGGATGGACGCCGCCTCGGGGGCTGCGATCCTAACGGTGATCGAGCCGAACACCAGCCCCGCACTCCGCGAGACTCGTGATTCCAAGGAGCCGGACTCCTGTCCGGACTCCGAACCATTCGCGCCTCTGCCGATCAAATCTGATTGGGCGCCAATCATGGAGTTTACTGCCGCGGACATCTTTCAGCACTCGCCCTTTGGCGATATTATGAAATCACTAAAGTCTCTCTCTTTATCAGGAGAGCCATGGCTGGACTACGGTCAGCGAGATTGGGATATGGACGATGAAGAAATTCAAAGCCCACCCACCACCCACTTTGTAGCCATTGTCGACGATTTAACCGACATGCTCGACTTCGAATCCAAAGACATCGACGATATGGACGCCGATGAAGGAGACGATGAAAAACCAGCGCCTATTGGGCCCTGGAACGCCACCTCGTCATATGACATATACATGGTGGACGCACCAAAAGATGATGACGAGGAGGGGAAGGACGCACCGAAGGCTTGTTCCCTCGAAAAGCAGTCAAAGCGGCGACGCAAGCGCCGCCCCAAATCCCACCTTGACAGAAATAGCGATCACACAGACCCAGCGCTGGAGCAGGGCGAACCGCTACCGGACAACGGCAATCCGGATAATCAAACCGAACAAACAAATCCTATCAAGGATAATGGTCCGGACGACATAACGCCGGACAGGCACCTGGAGCAGCAGACTGCCCGTAAAAGGCTTGTTGCCACCGCAAGGAGTCTAAAAAAGCAGAAGCAAAGGCTCAAGGCTGCGCAAGACACACTCCACATCAGATGGAGTAAAATACTCAACACAGCAGCGATGTACGGCGACAATCGCCCCTCCAAGAGCTACCGAAAGCGGAAGCTGCTACCTGAATTCGATGAGGAGGCTTCAGACCCCCCACAACCAAATATCAAAGCAGCCACCTTGTCAGATAGAGGACCCCTCTATCAACACAGAGCGGCCTATAACACCACTCACAATACAACACGCGACCCATGTGAGGACTTGCACCCAAAGGACGGCGCAACAAGATGGTTGGATAGACGACCCCTCTATCAACACAGAGCGGCATATAACGCCACTCACAATACAACATGCGACCCATGCGAGGGCTCGCACCCAAAGGACGGCGCAACAAGATCCATCTATGGACCACGCAAGCGTGTCCCAGCATACAATGCAACACAACAAACATACAAACAACGCGGTACACCCAGCTACAAGGGTGCCGCACACCCCCTATGTTTCACCAATGAGGTGCCGGACCATGAATTTCCAGAGGGATTCAAGCCCGTAAACATAGAGGCATATGATGGAACAACAGACCCTGGGGTCTGGATTGAGGACTATATCCTTCATATCCATATGGCTCGAGGAGATGATCTCCACGCCATCAAATACTTACCCCTCAAGCTCAAAGGGCCAGCTTGTCACTGGCTCAAAGGCCTCCCCGAAAGCTCCATTGGAAGTTGGGAAGAGCTCGAAGATGCCTTTCGGGCAAATTTTCGAGGGACTTATGTCCGACCTCCGAACGCGGACGATTTGAGTCATATAACTCAACAGCCCGAAGAGTCAGCCCGAAAGCTTTGGAACAGGTTTCTTACTAAAAAGAACCAGATTGTCGATTGTTCGGACGCCGAAGCCTTGGCAGCTTTCAAGCATAGCGTCCGCGACGAATGGCTCGCCAGACACCTCGGCCAAAATAAGCCGAGAACGATGGCCGCATTAACAAAATAAGCCAGATGCAGCACCAGCGACCCCAGTACATCTGAAGTTAGAGATGGAAACGGGAAATCACGGCGCAACAACAATAACAAACGCCGGAACAAAGAAGACAGCACGAAGGGCACAGCAGTAAATGCCGGATTCAAAAGCTCTCGGCCAGGTCAAAAGCCGCCCCCTAAAGGCACCAGGGATGAACTGTCCAGCTGCAACAAAATTCTGGACCAAGTATGTCAGATCCATAGTACCCCTGGTAAACCTGCTAATCATACCCATAGAGAATGTTGGGTCTTCAAGCAGTCCGGCAAGCTTAACGCCGTACACAAGGGGGAGGATACACCAAGTGAAGACGAGGACGAACCTCCCAAGCAAGACACGGGGGAACAAAAGAAATTTCCACCAGAAATCAAAACAGTAAACATGTTACACGTGATAAAGGGAAAAAACAACACGGTACTCCCAGGAAAATATACCCAAGTGCCTGTCACCGCAAAGTCCTGCCACTGGTCGTCTCAACCGATCACTTTCGACCATCGCGATTACTCAGCAAGTATCCGACACGCAGGATGGGCTGCCCTAGTATTAGACCCAGTAATTGGCGGATATCACTTCACACGAGTCTTGATGGACGGCGGCAGCAGCCTAAACCTAATATATCGGGATACTATCCGCGGGATGGGGTTAGACCCAATACGAATTTGCCATAACAATAGTACCTTTAAAGGAGTAACGCCAGGCCCAGGGGCTCGTTGTACGGGCTCCCTCCTACTACAGGTTATATTCGGCTCCCCGAATAACTTCCGTCGCGAGCATTTAACCTTCCACATCGCTCCGTTCCAACGTGGCTATCAAGCACTGCTCGGACGCGAAGCTTTCGCTCGCTTTAATGCAATACCACACTACGCCTCCCTCACACTCAAGATGCCCGGTCCATGTGGCATCATTTCAGTGCACGGAAATATCAAGCGATCTCTGCGCACCGAAGAGAGTGAGGCTGCCTCGGCAGCCGCACACTAAAGGCGCACGGACCAGCGAAAGCATCCAATAGGTCGTCAAGACCTAAGACACAACTAATCGAGTCCGGCGCCACTACTTATACCGAATAAATTGTCACACCCCTATTTGTCAAGACAATGGGCTCAACACGCACAGACAAGTGGCAATTTCTCCTCATCTTGAATTATACATGGTTTCCTTAAAAAACTATCTTTTTGCACGACAACTTTTTCACCTAAATTCCTCTCTTTTACAGATGATCATCGTGCTACACCCGTCCAGGATACGTCAGAACGGAGACACAGGCGCAGACGTGCAGCAGGGACCCGCTCCAATGATTCTTTTTAGATTAAGACCCTGAGTAAACCTTTTTTACTGTCTCTTGTTGATACATATCCACCGTTGAGAAGGATGCTGACGTCTTGGCATGTGGCCACGCCAGAACAATGCACGTACCTGGACACAAGGGGCTTCTTACAAAGGCCATTATTTAGGCTCGGTTTATACCACTAAGACCGAATACCTTAGGGAGTGTTCGGCGTTGCGAGTTTGGCCTTATATGCATCAACTCCGAATCATTGTCTTTGGTCAAATGTTGGGTTTGCCCAGCTCCTGTGTTTTGGTGCCTTACGTTCCGCTTTACCGGCTAAGGTAGCACAAGGAGAACTACTGCGATTGTGCCCTGGTTCATCCAGACGAGCACCTCAGTAGAGAAAGCCGAAAACTGACTGTCATGATATAGCGTGAGACTGGTCAACCACTCGATGACCTGTTGGAATGTTAGAATTCCTCCGCCTTAACGAAGGGCCGTTTTCCGGCCAGGCATGTACACACACCGGGATCGGGAAAGTGCGGAGCCGCCAGGGGCTATTTAGTAGCCCCACTGTCAAACTCCTATGGCTAAGTGAAAGTGCTAAAGCATTATAGTCCGGTTGCCTCGCTCGCTCCGCTATGACCTCCTTAATAGGACCAAGACGTTGGGTTAAGTGTGAACGCATGTTTTTTGAGCACCTCCGCATTATATGCGTGGGGGTTGAAGCCAACGGCTGCAATCTTTCAGGTTATACACATGTATACATAAACGGCTGCCCAGGAGGCATCATATTATTTTCAGGCAAAAGTATAAAAATAGCCTTATAAAAATTTATAAAAGCATTTCTCTTACAATGAGATTACATATCACTCAAACATAATATTTTTTGAGCACTGGGTCTCTATCAAATGAGCACCCTCAAGAACTTCTTCAAAGTAGTGCTCAGTAGCACTTCGACCTATGGCCAAATCCCGCGCTGCAACAGTGGTAGCATCCATCTCCGCCCAGTATGCTTTAACACGGGTGTCGGTGTCAAAACCGGCGGATCTCGGGTAGGGGGTCCCGAACTATGCGTCTAGGCCAGATGGTAACAGGAGGCAAGGGACACGAAGTTTTACCCAGGTTCGGGCCCTCTCGATGGAGGTAAAACCCTACGTCCTGCTTGATTAATATTGATGATATGGGTAGTACAAGAGTAGATCTACCACGATATCGAAGAGGCTAAACCCTAGAAGCTAGCCTAAGGTATGATTGTTGATGTGTATGTTGTCCTATGGACTAAAACCCTCCGGTTTATATAGACACCGGAGAGGGTAGGGTTACGCAAAGTTGGTTACAATGGTAGGCGATCTACATATCCATATCGCCAAGCTTGCCTTCCACGCCAAGGAAAGTCCTTTCCGGACACGGGACGAAGTCTTTAATCTTGTATCTTCATAGTCCAGGAGTCTGGCTGAAGGTATAGTCCGGCTATCCGAACAACCCCTAATCCAGGACTCCCTCTGTAGCCCCTGAACCAGGCTTCAATGATGACGAGTCCGGCGCGCAGATTGTCTTCGGCATTGCAAGGCGGGTTCCTCCTCCAAGTACTTCATAGAAGATTTTGAACGCAAAGATAGTGTCCGGCTCTGCAAAAAAAGTTTCCACATATTGCCATAGAGAGAATAATATTTACAGCAATCTAATCTGCTGACGTATTCCGTAGCGTGACACACCACGGCCAAGCCTTTATCCGAGTCATTTCATTATCCCACCTCAGCGCGTCATGCGAGGCGGTTTCCTTGGCACGTCTTGTTAAAGCAGATATCGTGTCCCCTTATCCCGGGATTCTCATCAATACGGGCGTGGGTAACTCAACCGTGCCATTGATTACGACGCTTGGAGATAAGCGAGTTTTACCAGGCTGGTGGGGACATGTAGTTCCGTCCACCCATATAAGGGGATAAGGATCCACCTTTTCACCTACACCTTCTTCCTCCTTCGCCTATCCATTCTTGTGCACTCGAGCTCCAGCGCCCAAGTCCGCACTACCCACCTGGACCTTCTCCAGCCATGTCTGTAGCGGGAGGCAAGTGGATGGTCTCCTCCATCACGGAGGGACACATCAAAAAGCTGAGGAAGGCCAGATACCTGTCTAACGACATCACATACCGGCTCCCTGAAAAGGGGCAGCTCATCCCCACCCCTAGGCCCCATGAGAGGGTGGTGTTCCTCCCCCATTTCCTCCGCGGATTGGGCTTCCCTCTCCACCCATTTGTCCGGGGGCTCATGTTCTACTACAACCTGGATTTCCATGATCTGGCCCCGAACTTTGTCCTCAACATCTCGGTGTTTATCATCGTGTACGAGGCTTTCCTCCGCATCAGCCCCCATTTCGGCCTATGGCTCAAGACTTTCAATGTCAAGCCGAAGGTGGTGCGCGGCAACCAGGCGGAGTGCGGAGGCGCCGTGGTGGGCAAGATGGCCAATGTTGTCGGAGTAATGGGCCACGGGTAGGCCAACCCGAGTCCCATAACCTTTCAAGACATCGGGGCGGGCTGCGCCCCTCAAGACCCCAGGACAAAGAGCCGCCTCCTGAGGAGTCGACGGCAAGGCGGCCGACTGCCCACTCACGGCCGAGTCCCATGGACGACTTCTAGAGAAGCCAGCTTTGGGGAGTCGGCCTGCGACTCCAACAAACCCCATGGCCTCATCAAAGGGGACGAGGCAGGGGCGTGGCTACAGCAAAGCCCACCCCCGCCCCTCACTAAGGGCAGGCATGGCCACAACACGACGTACCCCGGAAGATCTTCGTGCGGCATGCACTGTTGCCATGCCGGCCCTGACATCAGCACCGCAGGGCCGAATCCTGCACCCACGATGGCTTGTTTGTACGGCCTGGAGGTAGCAGGGCCCACCAGTTAGTGAGACCTCAGGAGACGGCGGGAGAACCACCAGTCGGACCTGTCAGGAGTCGGCCCGGGGGAGTCGGCCGAGCCCTCCCCCGGGGCCCACGCGCCATTAATCAAGTTGAGATGGGGAGTGGCAACAGTGATCGCCCACCAGGGGGCGGGGCTGTTGCCATGAACTCATGATCAATCCCGCGTCATCAGAAGTACGGCTATAGTAATCAGCAGCCGGCAAGACCCGCCCGCGGCGGACACGGCCTGTCAGCTCCGTACCCGGCCAGTCGGCGGGGCCCGCCAGTCGGCGGGCCCCAGCGGTCAGTAGAGAAGAT
This sequence comes from Triticum aestivum, assembly GCF_018294505.1. Lineage (NCBI taxonomy): Eukaryota > Viridiplantae > Streptophyta > Magnoliopsida > Poales > Poaceae > Triticum > Triticum aestivum. The sequence continues at coordinate 231,469,941 of NC_057809.1, read as the reverse complement.
GGAGGCCAGAGACACTGACGGCTGGGCCCGCGCCCCGCCGGATTACCATTGTACCCCTTGGGGGTAGGCCTATATAAACCCCCTAAGGCACCCATGCAATGGGTTGGAACCCATTTAGCTCTAGACCAAATCATATAGGAGGGAGAGAGCTAGTCATGCCCTCTCCCACCACCAGAAAACAGCTCGAGGAGCAATCGTGTAAGCACTTTGCCATAGTGATCATGCGGAGACCCCACAGAGCAGCAGTAGGGGTATTATCTCCCCGGAGAGCCCCAAAGATGGGTAAGATTCGCCGGCGTGCATGTCTTCACCTCATCCCGTTTCCAGGCACCGGCGACGTTCTACTCGCCCCCACCATGATAAGCCATCCGTTGGCATATGTCGCACCAAACCCCCGACATTTGGCGCCCACCGTGGGGCCTGGTGCACCACCGTCCGAAGATCTGTTCTGGACGGGAACCCTTTTCCTCCCTAGCGAGCGTAGCCAGCCAGGCACGCCAGATGGAGTTTGCGCCGACGCGCTAAGCGGTGTTGAGATCGCCTGCGCGGTCAGCTCCTTGGACGAACTTGTTGGCGAGGTCCGCCTCTCCGACGAACCTGCATCCAACGCAGGCATCGACGGCCCCGAGAACCTCCTCGCAGGCCTCCTCGATCAACTCCACGTTTCCGGCGAGCCTGCCTAGACTTGGAGTCCGTAGCTTCACCGACCCAATGTTGGTCGACTCCGACACCGCGTTGCTCGACGCGTTCCCCACCAACGTGGTGGTCTACGACGAACCTCTCCCCCATGCGGAGAGCGACGGAAGCACCGTCACCAAGGTGCTAGTCATCAGTCATGACGAGTTCCCCGGCGGAGGAGCGCCGGACTCACTCGGCGCAGCACTGCAAGACCTGACTGCGCCCATTCCGGAAGACACCGACGCAGAGACGTTGGAGGCGCGCCGCCTTTAGCTCGTTGAAGGCGCGAAGAAGCTGGCCAGCATGAGGCGCTTGTCAGAAGCCTACCAGCGGGAGATGGATCGCGCCGTCGGAGGCTCGACGGCCCCGGCGGAGCCCAGCCGCCTTGGCACGGTCCGGTAGTGCAGCATAGCCATCGCCAACCTGTTTGGGGAAAGCCACCCTGTTTACGCTACACCAGCAGAGAGCATCCGAGCCGCCCAGGCAGCGGCGGACGGGCTGGACAATTTCGAGGGTGAAGAACATAGCCTCATGATGGAGCGAGTCCAACGGCTTCTCGATGCGGCCGCTACGCAGAACGAGGCCAGCTGCCGTGCGGAGGCGCCTCAACGGCCCAACGATGACCTTCACCGAGACCAAGGCGCGACGCCTCGGACGCCGACTGGCGGCGGCCAAGGAAGAAGAGACAAGGAGACGACTGTCAGCCACAGTCAGACTCGCATTGCCATAGAGCGCGACCGAGACGGCCGCCCAACGGCAGTGGAATGACGGGACGACTGTCCGCCTCCCCCTCCCCGCAAGGAGAGGCGAGTCTCCCCGCCGCCTGTTGACCATCCGACTCTCGGTGACCGCCTTGGCTGCCGAGAGGGAGTTGAAGAGAACGACGCCCACCATCGGATCGACCGACTCCAACGATCCTTAGCACTGGAAGAAGAAGACGAGCTGGGTCCGCCTTGTTTCGGGACCCGCATTTGGGACGAGCCCTTTCCCAGAGGGTTCACGCTCCCAAGAGACACGCCCAAGTATACCGGCTTCGTGAAGCCGGAAGACTGGCTAGTCGACTACTCCACGGCTGTCAGCATAGCTAACGGCAACAAGCATGTCGCCATAAAGTACGTTCCGCTCATGCTCTAGGGCACGGCCCGGACATGGCTGAACAGCCTAAAGCTCCGCAGCATCAACAGCTGGGTCGACTTCACCGAAGCGTTCGTCCGCAACTTCACGAGCACGTACAAGCGTCCTCCCAAGCCTCGTCAGCTCTCCTTGTGCGTGCAAGGCCCCGACGAGTCGACTCGCAATTACCTCACGCGCCGAGCTCCGAAACTCCTGCGAGGGCGTGCACAAGGTGCAGGCCATCGAGTACTTCACGGCTGGGTGCAGAGAAGGCACCCTCCTCAAGCACAAGCTCCTTTGCGACGAGCCAGAAACCCTCGATGAGCTGCTGATCATATCGGACAAGTACACCACGGCCGGCTCCTCCATGAAGGCGGAAATTCAAATCAGCACGAGTGGCAAAGTGGCTCCTCAAGCTCCAAGAACTCCGGCGGCAGACGCCGGCCAGCGACAACAGCAAGGCGACAACAAGCACAAGGCCCCGCAGCCGGCTTCCAGTAGCTGGCAGGTTGCGACCGTTGAAGCCCAGAACCCGTTTGCTCTACCAAGAATCGATCAGGTGATAGACTCCACAGCCGGATGCGAGCTGTTGAGTTTTTTGGATGCATATTCAGGATATCACCAGATCAAGCTAAAACCGGCTGACAGACTGAAAACTGCCTTCATCACGCCATTTGGAGCCTTCTGCTACCTCACCATGACGTTCGGCTTAAGGAACGTCGGCGCCACCTTTCAGCATTGCATGCAGAAGTGCCTCCTCAAGCAGTTCAGCAGGAACGCCCACGTTTACGTGGACGACTTGGTGGTGAAGATGAAAAAGCATGGGACACTGCTGGAAGACCTCAAGGAGACCTTTGAGAACCTGCGCCGGTTCCAGATCAAGCTCAACCCCGAGAAGTCTGTCTTCGGAGTACCAGCCGACCAGCTCCTTGGCTTCCTGGTCTCTGAACGCGGCATAGAATGCAACCCAGTAAAAATCAAGGACATTGAGAGAATGGAGGTACCCAGCCGACTGTTGGATGTGCAGAAGTTCACCGGCTGCTTAGCGTCCATCAGCCGATTCATCAGTCGGCTGGGCGAGAAAGCTCTCCACTTATACCAACTCATGAAGAAGACCACTTTTTTTGAGTGGAACCATAAGGCGAACGAAGCTTTTCACCAGTTGAAGATGATGTTGACTACTCCACCTGTCCTGGCGGCTCCGACTCCTAAGGAACCTATGCTCCTGTACTTCGCCACCACCAACCGAGTAGTCAGCACGGTCATTGTAGTGGAGCGCAAGGAGGAAGGCAAGGCGCTGCCTGTCCAGAGACCGGTATATTACCTGAGCGAGGTACTGTCGACCTCCAAGCAGAACTACCCCCACTACCAGAAGATGTGCTATGGCGTACACTTTGCTGCCAAGAAATTGAAGCCTTACTTTCAAGAGCATCCAATCGCGGTGGTCTGCACGGCCCCGCTTGCCGAGATCATTGGTAGCCGAGATGCTTCTGGCCGAGTGGCCAAGTGGGCCATAGAGCTGGCTCCTTACACCATCCACTACCAGCCCCGCTCCGCCATCAAGTCACAAGCACTGGCCGACTTCCTCGTCGATTGGGCCGAGACCCAGTACCTACCTCCAGCACCTGATTCCACCCATTGGCGGATGCATTTCGACGGCTCCAAGATGCGCACTGGCTTGGGAGCCGGCGTCGTCCTCACCTCTCCCAAAGGCGACAAGCTCAAGTATGCGCTGCAAATCCACTTTGCCGCCTCCAATAATGTCGCCGAGTATGAGGCGCTCATTCACGGGCTCCGGCTTGCCAAAGAGCTTGGCATCCGCCGGATCTATTGTTATGGCGACTCGGACTTAGTGGTCCAGCAATCATCTGGCGACTGAGACGCGAAAGATGCAAACATGGCGAGCTACCGTTTCCTCGTGCAGCAACTCAGCGGGTATTTCGAAGGGTGCGAGTTCCTCCATGTGCCAAGGAATGACAACGACCAAGCAGATGCATTAGCATGAATCGGCTCTACCCGCCAAGCAATACCATCTGGTGTCGCCCTTCAACGGCTCCTCAAGCCGTCTGTCAAGCCTTCACCAGAATCAGACTCCATTTTTGTGCCAGCTCCTCCCGAAGACGTCAGATCCGACACCAGAGCTCCGGCAGCCAGAACGAGGATTTTGGCGGAAGACCCCAAAGCTGCCACAGCCAAATCCGGCCTGGGGACTGCAGTGGCGGACTCGAAGACTCCATAACTCGGCCCAAGGACCGCGCTAGTCGACCGGGGACTTCAACAACCCAGCAAGCAGCTGTTGACTCCACCCGGCCGCCTCCCAGCACAACCGCCCTCGTGCAAGTCACAGTTCTGGCAGTCGAAGAAGTAGCAGCACCCTCATGGGCCCAGCCCATCCTCAAACTCCTGGTGAACAAAGAGCTGCCGATGGATGAAACTTCAACTCGGCAAATACAACATGGGGCAACAGCCTACACCATATTCAACAGAGAGCTGGTCAGGCGCAGCGTCACTAGTGTCTACCAGCGCTGTGTAGAGCCAGAGCAAGGCCAAGCGATTCTCAAAAACATCCATCAAGGCGAGTGCGGCCACCATGCGGCTTCAAGAGCACTCGTCGCCAAAGCCTTTCGACACGGTTTCTTCTGGCCAACTGCCTTGGAAGAGGCCAACGAGCTGGTCCAAAAATTCAAAGGGTGTCAGAAGTTCAGCTCCAAGCCGCACCAGCCAGCTTTTGCACTCAAGACCATCCCCATTGCCTGGCCTTTCGCAGTTTGGGGTCTAGACATGGTGGGACCATTCAAAACAGCACGAGGTGGTTTAACTCACTTACTTGTCGCAGTGGACAAGTTCACCAAGTGGATAGAAGCAAAGCCAATCAAGAAGCTAAACGGTCCGACTGCCGTAACTTTCATCTCCGATATCACAATTCGGTACGGCATACCACATAGCATCATCACCGACAACGGCACAAATTTCCCCAAAGGCGCCTTGGCCCGTTTCTGCGCAACACAGGGCATCCGACTGGACCTAGCGTCCGTCGCCCATCCGCAGTAAAAAGGCCAAGTGGAGCGAGCAAACGGCCTCATCCTGTCCGGCATCAAGCCTCGGTTGATCGAGCCTCTAGAGCGCTCGGCTGGCTGTTGGCTCGACGAGCTGCCAGCCGTCCTCTGGAGTCTGCGCACGACTCCAAACAAGTCAACCAGCTTCATGCCCTTCTTCCTCGTCTACGGTGCCGAAGCCGTCATCCCAACGGACATAGAGTTCGACTCCCCACGAGTCACCATGTACACCGAGGAGGAAGCAGAAGAAGCACGACAAGATAGCATCAATCTGCTGGAAGAGGGCCGGCTGTTGGCACTCAGCCGGTCCAGCATCTACCAGCAGAGCTTGCACCGATACCACAACAGGAAGGTCAGGCCAAGATCTTTCCAAGAAGGCGACCTTGTGCTCCGGCTGATCGAGCGAACAACCGGCCAGCACAAGCTGTCAACGCCTTGGGAAGGCCCTTTCATCATCAGCAAAGTACTGGGCAACGATTCCTACTACCTGGTCGACGCTCAGAAGCCCCGAGCATGCAAGAGGGACGACTCTGGCAAGGAGACAGAGCGGCCATGGAATGCAAATCTCCTCCGAAGATTTTACAGTTGATGCAGTATGTACCACGCTACCTTTTGTATTAAAGTACCAAGACTTCGGGCCCCCATAGGCGAGCTCGGGGACTTCCCTCTTTTGTCTGTATGATAAAAATTATGACTGCGAGTATGTTACTCCTTTTTAGCCATTTGGCACCGGGCTCGACAAGTCGGCCCGGGGACTTGCCGCCTTGCACTATGAAATGCTTCCTGCAGTCGGACAAGTAGTGTGTAAACGCCTAAACCGTCTCCTATCAGAAGCCGCAGCTCGCAGAGGGACTGTACGGTGGGCAGCAGTAAGGTAGAATGGGCATTCGCATGAAAAATGGCTAAGGACTCAAAGCATAAAACATAGCTCAAGACAGCTTCCATCCTTTCTCGCAAACCGACTCTCGGATAGTCGGATTGTCGTCTTATATCTAACTTGCTCAAAAAATCTTGAAAACGGCTAAGTACTTGCTTTCCCAAAGTAGCCTAGCACTTGATCTAGCGACAGTCCGCAGAGCGGCTGTCCGATTGGCAAGGCAGGCAACTAAGAGAAAGCGGCAAAGGAAAAAAGCCAAAAGAGCAATGAGCAAGAAAAGATAGATATATATATTTACATAACATAGGTCCTTGGCCGAATTGTTGAGTAGAGGTTCAAAATACACCCCGCGGGTGGAATTGTGCGAATTAACAAAGTTCTTCAAAGACTACTAAAGCAGACAAAACAAAGATATAGCGGCAGCTTAGGAAGAAGCAGACGGACTCGGAGGTTCGGAGGAGGCGCCAGCGCTAGGCGTCGGGGCGGCCGGCTGGCTACTCTCGGCTTGATCGCCTTCGGCAGCAGTCGGGTCGGTTGCACGCGGCTCGTTGCTGGAGGCACGGTCCAGCTGAGGCTGGCTGTCTGCTCCGTCTTCTGGTGCCTCCGCCTCGCCTCCGTCCTCCGCCTCGCCCTCTTCCTCGACACTGGAGCCAATCACCTCCGCCGAGTCCTCGCCGTAGTCTGGGTTCATCCCAAACCACTCCGGCGGTACCTCCTCGCCATCTTCAGACCACTCGGGGATGAAGATGCTGGTGTCAGTGTACTCGGCGATCGCCACAGCATGCTTGACGAGGGCGTCTTCCGCGGCCGCCAGCTCCGGCTGGGCCTCCGACCGAAGCGTGGCCAGCCGGTCTAGGTCCAGCCCCGGATACCATGCCTTGACGAACTCCAAGGCCCAGCGCGCTTCAGCTCGGGCCGAAGAGCCCTTCCAGGCCTCAAGACAACCAGCCGCGACCTTCAGCCAGTCGGCCGTCAGGCTGGGGGTGCGCGGAGCCTGCATATCTGGCCACAGGGCGGCAATCGCCTGGGCACCAACACACTGAAGCCGGCCCAGCATCCAGTGAGCTGGCCGGAAGCGAGCCTCGATGCTCAGGATGTGCTCGTCAAGAGTTCGGTGGGCATCGGCGGCAATCTCTGCACCCTCCGCCCTCCGGCCCTCATGGTCAGCCTCGATGGCTTGGATGGTGGCCTGCGACTGCCCAGGGAAGAAGTCTGCAAAGACGTGAAGAAACAAAGAAGCTAGTCAAAAACCAGGATTCGGCACGACTTAAATCGGCAGCTCGAAGAAAGAAAATAAAGAGACTCACCATCAACGATGTCTTCAATTTCGTGGAAGTCGGAGGACAGCAGCGCCTCCTTGTCAGACCAGGAGAAGCGCTCGCTCTCAAACTCGGCCAAGAGGGCGGTTTCCGTCTCCTCCGCCTACCTCTGCGACTTCACAAGCAGCTCCTTCTGCTCTGCCAATTGAGTGGCGAGCAGATCGCGCTCCATGGTGAGCTTGTTGCACTCCTCCTCTTTGGCACGCAAAGCGGAGTTGGCGTCGCTCAGCTGCTGTTGAAGAGCAGTGTTGGCCCTTGAGAAGAAGAAAGAAAGAAGGCATCAAGCCACCAGTAAAGAAGGTCGCCGGGGAGATCCGGCCCGACTGCTCAGCAGTCGGCCCGAATCTCGGGGACTAAAGCCCGCGGGTGCGCCAGCGCGCCCCCGCGATGAAAGAAAAGGACTTACTCCGGCTCTCTGACAGATCGGCGGTCCGCTTGCCCAGCTCTTCAACGTTACGGTTGAAGGCAGTGACGCGGAGGTTGTGGTAATCCGGCGACGAACGTTTCAGACAAAAAGTTAATACCCAAAGTTCATCAGTTGAAGTTCCGGGCTGCCTGCTCAGCAGCCAGCCCAAAACTCGGGGACTACACCCAGTCGGTGCGCTGGCCCGCCCCCATAGAGATGAACAAGAAAAACAAAGGCCAAAAGGAAAAACATACCCGGACGGCTGCCCGCGACGCGAGGTACGCCTTGGTGCAATTCTGGAGAGCGTCGCCCTCGGCACGAAGCTTCGCCTGGATGTCTAGAAGCGCCTGGTTCAGCGGCCCTGTGCCGCCTCCTCGCACCCACCCAATGGGCGCGGCGCTCGTCGCCTCGGCGTCTGGGATCACTGAGCTGGCAGCGCTGGTTTCCAGGGGACGGGGCGCCGAAGTCGCCTTCTCCAGATGGTGGCGCGTTGGCGAGCCGACTTGGAGGAGTAGCCTCGCCACGGCCTCGTCTTCGGTCGGCGGCACTAGAGAGCCCGCCGGCTACTCGCCCTGCGCACCTTCAGACGACGGCGGAGGCGGCGGCGGAACGTTCGCATACGGCATACAGGGGTCGCCGCCCTCCCCCTCCACGACGGGGTTCTCCCTACCGGATCCCCCAATCTGCCCCGTGAACTCTGGAGGCGGCGGCGCAGAGTTCAACGGGGTGACGAGCACTGCCGACTGGCGGCGTGCAGCTTCCTCAGCCTGCTGCTTCGCCGCGGCGGCGGCTTCGGCCTCCGCTAGTTTTTTCTTAGTAGAGGCCTCCACCCTGTCGGCCTCCGCCTTCTCAAGGCGGAGGGCCTCTTCTTCGTTGCTCTTCTCCTGCGCATTCCGCTCCATCGCCTCCCGGAGGTCAGCAGCGGGGTCAATCCGCCGAGTGGTGATGGACGTCTCCGCTGACCCCATGACGGAGGCGGCGGTGACCCTCTCAAGAGAGAGGGGAGCCCTGAAGCAAGAGGGGCAAGCAGAGACTTAGAAAAATCATGAAGAAAGAATAAAACTTTGAAGACAGAATACTTACGCGGAGACCAACGACGGCTTCTTCACTTCCTTACGGAAGCGGATGGCCTTCGCGGCCGCCTCGTCCCGCCGGGTCGCCGCAGCCGAACCCTTGGGCTTCTTCGGCCGACTGCCGAACAAGGTCGGCACGGCCCTGCGCTTCTTTCTGCCGCCTGGAGCGCCCGGCACGACATGAGAACCCGCGCGAGGCTGGCTGGCTCCTGGCCGATGGCGAGGGGCGACTTCTCCCTCGGCGTCATCGTCAGGCCAGTCGGCGAAAGTGGCCGAAGGCCTGAAGTCGCCCGCTGTTCCTCCTCCTCCCTCGGCGTCATCTTCCAGAGCCGCCGCCCCCAGATCGGGGTCGTCAACGTTGCTCTCCGCCCGGTCGGCGACGAACTCGCGGGCCGGCCCTGAGGTGCCAGCTGGTGGGTGAAGGAGGGGATTCTAACCAATGCCGACTGGTCAAAACAAAACTCGGCAAGAAGAAGACAATCCAAAGAAATAAAAGAAAGGTGACTCACCACGGGCGGTGGGTTGGCGCGGGAGTACGGCTCCTTGCCGAATCGCCAGTCCTCCAGGAGCCTGCTGTCCGAGAGGTAGTTCACCATGAAGGACACCTCTTCGTGAGGCATGTTATTGGTGCACATCCGACTCGGGTCGCGGTGCCCGCTCATCTGGCATATCATATGAGGGCGGCCTTGGAGTGGGAGAACTCGGCGCGAAACGAAGGCGACCAGCAGATCTGGACCTCTCAGACCCTCTGACTGCGTCAGCACTCGGAGTCGCGTCAGCTCCCGCAGGCGTCGGCGACTTGGCCCGATACGACCAGTTGGGCAGTCGCCCAGCCGGCGGGCCGGCTTCGAAAGCCGGCAAGATGACCCTGTCTCCCCTCGCGGAGGCGTTCTTGAAGTAGAAGTAGGATCTCTGCCACATCTTCAACGACTTGATCAGCGAGATGGAGGGGAAGGGATTGTCGGCCCCCGACCTTCGCATGACGATGAAAGCGCCGCACTAAGCCGGCACGCCCGCAGCCTGGGTGCCGAGCTTGGAGAAGAAGAACTCCCCCCAGAGCTTGAGGGTGGGGAGGACTCCGAGGAAGCCTTCGCACATGGACACGAAGGCGGACAGCAGCACCACTGTGTTGGGGGTGAGGTGGTGCGGCTGGAGGCCGTGGAACTCCAGGAAGGACCGGAGGAAACTGCTCGCCGGCAGCCCCAGCCCGCATAGGCAGTGCGAGCGGAAGATGACCCGCTCGCCCTCCTGCGGTGCGGGGGAAATCTCCCCCTTCGGCGCAAGACGCACCTGCACGCGATCCTCGCCGGGAAGCCGACGGGTCCGGAGGAGGAACTCAATGTGGTCTTCATGAACTTCGGAGCCGTCCTAGGTGCCAGAGCGCACTGTGGGAGGCCTGGCGGTGGAGGAAGAACTCATCGCGAGCTGTCGCCGCAGTGTTCGCCGGAGCTTGGGCGTGCGGCGAAGCGAAGAAGAGAAGAGGAAGGAGGAGAGCGAGGAGCAGCAAGGAGGTAGAGAATGAGGAGTAGTGGTAAGGAGGGGCGCGCGTGCCCCCCTCTTCCCCCTACTTATAGCCTCGTGGGCTGCGAAGCCGAGGGGGCAGACGTGGGGATTTACTGCGCCCACAACCCCATGACCCCCATGATCCACGATAAAGTTCCTGTGCGCAGTAACTCCATGGGAATCCCAACCGTCCACGGGGCCGCAGCAGATCCGCTCGGGCGCCGAGGCGCGGTAGTGGTGGGCCCCGCCTATGGGCATGTCCCGTCGCGCGCGTAGGTTGGCAGGACGGCCTAGCCACGTGCCCTTGCGTGATAGGCCAAGAACGGGTGGCGGCCTGGAGGCTTAGCTAGCACGCCACTTAAATCCCGCCGCGACGTTCGAAATACTGAGCGAGTCGTCATTGAGTGAGTCCGAGTTGAGCAAGTCCGACTCCTTCTAGTCGGCCCGGCAGAAGTCGATCAAAGACCATGTGTTGAGCACCAGGAAAGAGAAACTGCTGAGGCTTCTCGGCCGATCGTCCGTGGCGCCTCACCAGCTTCGGGGACTACTGTCGGAGTAATGGGCCACGGGTAGGCCAACACGAGTCCCATAACCTTTCAAGACATCGGGGCGAGCTGCGCCCCTCAAGACGCCAGGACAAAGAGCCGCCTCCTGAGGAGTCGACGGCAAGGCGGCCGACTGCCCGCTCACGGCCGAGTCCTAGGGACGACTTCCAGAGAAGCCGACTTTGGGGAGTCGGCCTGCGACTCCAACAAACCCCGTGACCTCATCAAAGGGGACGAGGCAGGGGCATGGCTACAGCAAAGCCCACCATCGCCCCTCACCAAGGGCAGGCATGGCCACAGCACGCCGTACCCCGGAAGATCTCCGTGCAGCGTGGCACTGTTGCCATGCCGGCCCTGACATTAGCACCGCAGGGCCGAATCCTGCACCCATGATGGCTTGTCTCTATGGCCTGGAGGCAGCAGGGCCCACCAGTCAGCGAGACCTCGGGAGACGGCGGGAGAACCACCAGTCTGACCCGTCGGGAGTCGGCCCGGGGGAGTCGGTCTAGCCCTCCCCCCGGGTCCATGCGCCATTAATCAAGATGAGATGGGGAGTGGCAACAGTGATCGCCCGCCAGGCGGCGGGGCTATTTCCATGACCTCATGATCAAGCCCGCATCATCAGAAGTACGGCTACAGTAATCAGCAGCCGGCAAGACCTGCCCGCGGCGGACGCGGCCTATCGGCTCCGTACTCGGCCAGTCGGCGGGGCCCGCCAGTCGGCGGGCCCCAGCGGTCAGTAAAGAAGACGGAGGCCAGAGACACTGACGGCTGGGCCCGTGCCCTGCCGGATTACCATTGTACCCCTGGGGGTAGGCCTATATAAACCCCGCAAGGCACCCATGCAAAGGGTTGGAACCCATTTAGCTCTAGACCAAATCATATAGGAGGGAGAGAGCTAGTCTTGCCCTCTCCCACCACCAGAAAATAGCTCGAGGAGCAACCGTGTAAGCACTTTGCCATAGTGATCATGCGGAGATCCCGCAGAGCAGTAGTAGGGGTATTATCTCCCCAGAGAGCCCCGAAGCTGGGTAAGATTCGCCGGCGTGCATGTCTTCGCCTCATCCCGTTTCCAGGCATCGGCGACGTTCTACTTGCCCCCACCATGATAAGCCATCCGTTGGCATATGTCGCACCAAACCCCCGACGAACATCCTATGGCTCGAGGGCTCCTTTGTGGAGACCCTGAAGGGGTGGCAATCGGGGTGGTTTTACATCACTGAGCCGTGCGACGCGGAATGGGTCGCACCCCCCGAGTTTTGATCCGGAGCCCCTACGCGGCTCACCTCCTGGAAGGAGACGGGCCTGTCGTGGGGTAAGAAAGGAGAGCTGACCGGACTCCAAACATGCATCCAAACCCAAGTGGACAAGAAGCTCAAACTTGTCAATGTAGTCCAGGTTATGCTCATCCGCCTGATCCTCCCGTGTCAACAACGGGCTTTCAACCTGTGGGAGTTCGACCCGGCGCGGCACCAAACTCTGAGCAGGCTCTTCGACACGACGTACGAAGTTGCTTGGAAGGTGCTTTTCAAGGGCGTCGAGGCCCCCGCATCCGCTACCGAGGATCGCGGATTCAGTACGCAGCATCACGCTCATGCGGAATGCTGTTTTTTTTCCTTTTACAGGGTATCAGTTTTTCATAGTTTGACTCCATGCGGGATCTAAGCTCCCTTACCTTTGACAGGATTGGCAGGTGACATCCGGACAGATCAACTGTCTAGCTCCTATGCCCGAAGGCCCAACGGACGCTCGCTTGGCGAAGCTGCTGGTTCCGGCACCCTATGTGGTGCCGGAGAAGAAGGCCGCGAAAAAGGCCACGGGGACTCGACAGAGTGCCCGGCGCCAGGAGGTGTCGGATCCATCATCCGACAGTTCCGAGGAGCATTCCTCCCATGAAGACGAGGAGGAAGAAGAAGAGACCTCTCCCCCTCCAGTGGGAGGAGAGAAGAAAAGGAAGGCCGCCCTCTCTGGGGAGGCCGGAGGGTCCGAGAAGGGGAAAACCCTTCCTCCGGACTACTCCACCGACGCCGACGACGGAGGAGAGGAGTGGCAGCCTAGGGCCAAGCCCCTGGCAAAATCGTAAGTATCCAGATACCAGAGTAATTCATAGTATTCGTTTATTGCACAACTTTCCCTTACGTCGAATATGTTTATGCAGCCCACCCAAAGACTGGCTCGACGCGTCGTCGAGCGGCTCACTGGACTCGTCGGATGTGAACTCCCTTCCGACGGCTTCCTCCCCCTGCCCTACGGACGACACCGAAGTGTTGTCCCAACAGGTTCCAAGCCGGGAGGAGGTTGTCCTGGAGGCGCCGCAAGGCGACCTCCCGGACTCCAGGAGTAAAGGGGATGAAACCCCCCAGGGCTCCAAGTCCGGCTCTAGGCCGGGCACCACTCCGGAACCTTCAAACGTTCCAGAGTCTGGTGGGGGACCTCCTTCCAAGAGGAGCAAGCCCACCGTGCCAGTGGCCCCCGTCCAACCAGAGGCACCGGACAATATGTTGGAGGCGCTCCGAGGCGCCTCCATCGACGAGGAGCATCGCACTATTATGAGTGTGGTGGTCTACAAGGTTCAGTCCGCCAAGAGCGGACTGACTGAAGCTTGTACTAGCCTTTTAACAGGCTTTGAGGTAAGTAAAGAATGTCTAAATAATATTACCGCATAGACAGTAGCCCCTGATGCTCTGTTTGGCGTTTCTGGAAGAAAAGCCGAATAGAGGATCAAATAAAATTCGCAGGAGTCTAAAAAAATGAGTCAATATGCGTATGCAGGCTTCTCTGCTTGTGTCCGTCGTACTGACTGCGGAAGTGGACACACTAAAGCAGAACCTCGAGCGGTTCGAGCAAGAGCTTGGGCGTGCCAAGAAGCAGCTCGAGGACAATGAAGGTAAGAAATACCTTGTTTTTAAATATATATAAAAAGGTGCAATTGCAAAGAATGGCAGGATTATCATGGCTATTGTAGGGGCCATGTCTAAGGTGGCGACCCTTAAGCAAGCGCTGGTCGAGGCCGAGAAGAGGGCGGCCTCGGAGCGCACCCAGCGGGAGAAGTATGAGGCCGAGGTTGGCATGGTACGGCAAGAGCTCCAGGCTCTTATGGAAAAACATGAGAGTTTGGAGCTTGACTCAAAGACGCGAGCGTCCGAGCTTGCGGTGGCTATTGAGAATGCCAAGTCTGCCAAGGGCGAATCCTAGAAGACCCTCCAGGAGTTGGATGAGGTGAAGAAGATAGCGGCGGGTAAGGCATTCTTTATGCAAAGCAAACACATAAACGTGAGTTACTTGTTACTTACCCGAATCCGGAGCTCTCCAGGAGCGTTCGCAGATCTTCCCCAGAGTGTGTCCGATGCCGTCGCATTCTATCGAGCCGAGGAGGGCAGCTCAATAGAGAAGGTGTTTTGGTCTCAGTATGCTGAGGCCGGACACTCCCTGCCCTTGAGCGACCAGCTGAAGCAACTGGTCGAGCTCCACAAGGCGGCCGAACAAGCCATGAAGGGCCTCATTGTTCGGCTGTGGCCTCGAGGGGCTCTGCCTGGGAGCTATTTCGGGCTGGTGCGGCGTCTAGTGGAGGCCTGTCCAAGGCTCAAAGTCATCAAGCGCTCCGTCTGCATTGAAGGTGCCCGTTGGGCCCTTGCCCGTGCTAAGGTTCACTGGGGCAAGCTGGATGCCGAGAAGCTTGTGAATGACGGGCCACCGCCGGGGAAAGAGCATCGCAAGCCCGAGAATTACTATAAGGATATTCTGAAGGGTGCCTGCCTTGTGGCGGATGAATGTTCTAGGGATGTAATTTTTGAGTGAAACTTGCTCGTTTTGTCCTGTGCGCTGAAAACTTGTTCATATGCGCTAAGCAATGCTGTTGGAATTTAAAATATTACCTTATGTGCGGCTGTTTATCAATTCTGAGAGATGGCGAGTCGTCGGCTTCTGCCCCCGTGCCGCTAGTGCTGGGGTGTTCGGGGATAAACCTGAGCGCTCTTTTTCCCATGTTTGGGTCCTTCGAGGGAGGCGCTCAGTCCAACGAACAAGGCAATCGGACTATAATGCGTGAACACTCTCACTTAGCCATAGAATTCTATAATTTTAAATTTCAGCGAAGCCCATGGTATTCGGAAGACCGAGTTCGGGGCGCTATCCACGCCTTGGCCGGACAGAGCTGGCTCCTCGCCCTAAGCGGCATAAGTCTTTAGGGACTCGAAAAACCTCTCGAACAGCGACCAGCTCTCGCTTCATCATGACAGTCAGTTTTAGCTTTCTCCACTGAGGTGCTCGACCCAGCTCAACTGGGGCACAATCGTAGTGGTTCTCCTAGTGCTACCTTAGCCGATATAGCGGAACGTAAGGCACCAAAATATAGGAGCCGGGCAAACCCAACTATTGACCCAAGACATGATTTGGAGCCGATGCATATAATGCTATGAGTTCGGGGTGCCGCACTTGTTAAAGTGTTCGGACTTCTCACACCATATTGAGGGGTACTAAAGCCCCTGGCGTATTTTGGCCGTACCAACGTGTACGGGTGCGCCATGTCATTAAGGAACATATATAAAGAAAAAAGGTAATGCAAAAATAGACGAAGGCTATGCAGTGTTTATTAAAAAGGGATGCGATCAAAGCAGAACGATACAAATAATACGATAAGTGAAAGGTTGGACTAGTTAATATGTCCGTTCCTGGGGCAAGCTGCGGAATAGTATGCGGAACAGGTATACTGCTCGTGCTAGAGACCACCTGGGAGTTCCGTAATGCGGCGTGGCTTGTCTGCTTCCTTGGTTCTTGCATTGTTCGTGCGGCAATTGAACTGCCGAACATGTCGGATTTCGGGTTCCGGCAGACCCTTGAGGTTCGAACACTGGGGTGCGCATGGAGATTTCGCCTCCTACCTACCTGCACTCCTCCACCTTACTAGGATCTAAACAAAGGAAAGAACAACACAAGAGACACAAGGTTTATACTGGTTCGGGCCACCGTTGTGGTGTAATACCCTACTCCAGTGTGTGGTGTGGTGGATTGCCTCTTGGGCTGATGATGATGAACAATACAAGGAAGAACAGCCTCGCGAGGGTCTGCTCTTCGCTGGGGCGATGAACTGCTGGGAGGAGCTCAGTCACCCCTCTCTCTCTCTCTCTACCTGACCTTCTCTATCTTTCCAACTCTCTGGCCAGCTCTTTCTTCCCCAGCCTCTAGCCTCTCTCTCTTTCTGTCTTTTTTCTCTGCCTGTGGGTGGCTGGTCCTATTTATAGAGGCCCTGGTCCTCTTCCCAAATATCGAGCGGGAAGGGAGCCAACAATGGCGGGCTAATTTGAAGGGGGACAGCTAGTATCAACTATCCTGACAAAAGTGGTCTTCGCCTGCGCAAAGCTCTGGCGATGACGCCGTCTTGGGTTCCACGGTGACCTCCATCTCGTAGTCCTCCTGGTCTTGGTCTTGTTGCACCGAAATGGCAACCTTTGCCTGATGCCTCGGTACTCCGCGGCTGCGCTTGCCCCCATTTGCACTAAAGAGGAAGGGAGGACGCTGCGCGGGCTGGCACCCGCCTGGCGCCCCCGGTCGTCATGGCTTGCGTCACGGGCACCTCGTGAGGTACCCCGCCTTGATCTCTCCGCCTCCTCGTGAGCCAGCCTAACGAGGCCGCGCTTGAGGAAGCTCCGCGTCGTCTGCCCCGTGAGGCTTGGCCCCTCGCGAGAGTCTTGGGTTTGTGTTGGTGAAGATGGGTCGCGCTAGGCCCCCCTTTGAGCCACGCCGCAGGCCGCAGGCAGGCAAGTCTGGGGACCCCCATTCCCAGAACACCGACAGTAGTACCCGGGCCCAAGGCGCGCCTGGACTTGGCCGTGCAGGGAGGCGGAAGGGCAAGAGCGAAGCGCCGCGGGCCCTAACAGCCTGCGGCCTTGGGCGCCGCGTGGCAGTTGATTGGTCGTGGGCGCCTTAGCAACCACGCGAGTTGATAAAGGAGCGGCATCCACCTAGGCTTTGCTTCTTGCTTTCCCTGGTTGCTGCTCAGATCCCCTTTCTTGCGCCTCTCCTTCCTTCCTCCAAAATTTCCAGATCCACTCCGTCCGTGTGACCTAGGAAGCCATGGCGCCTCGTCAGCCCCCGGCCGTAGCTTGGTACTCGTCTGCCCTGGATCTGCCAAACATGTCGGAGGCGAGCCTCGCCCGGTTGCGCCGGATGGCGATGGCGCGGGGCGTCAATGGGGCGAAGGTGTTCAAAGCCGGCTCCGCCACCCCTGAGGGTCAAGGGAGCACCTTCTACCCGCTCTTTGTAAGTGCCATTGCTGCTGGCCTGGTGCCTCCCTTCTCCGAGTTCTTCTTTTCTGTCCTCCGCCACTATAAGCTACAAGCCCTGCATCTCCAGCCCAACTCCGTCCTTCCCCTGGCGATCTTCACCTATTACTGTGAGGCTCACGTAGGGGTGCAGCCTTCAGTGGCCTTGCCGCGCCACTACTTCTACCTCCGGACCTCTCATGGTACTGCTTCCGCGTGCGCGAGCTTCGTCGCGTACGATGGCGCCATTGCCATTTCGAACCCCGGGAAAAGGATTGAGGGCTTCAGGAGCAAGTGGGTCTTGGTGGATGCTGGGCGCATCCACCCTCGGCTGATCTTGCCCACGGAGCAGCCCACGAGCTCCAGCGATTGGGGTCGAGCGGAGCTCACGGACCCCCGCGTGAAGCTGATGTTGGAGAAGATGAACGCGGATCTGAGGCCGGCCAACATGGCGGCGGCGAAGCTGACCGGCGCGTCGCTGCTGAGGGAATTCCTGGAGCACCAGCTAGCTCTGCTTTGGCAGTACTCACTTCCGATGTGGAGGCCCCGTCCGAGCCCCGCGGCCTTAGCCGACGGAGATCTGGCTGCGGTCCTCCAATCTCTGGTCGGGGGCAATGTGGCGAGGTTGGCGGGTGCTCCTACGCCTTTGTTCCTCCGCGATGACTGGGAGCAGGTAGTGGAGTCCATGTCCGTCTTCAACGGATATGGGCCCGTGCCCGCGAAAACTCCCGAGGAACCGGTGGACGTGCCCTCCGACGACTCCTGCGAAGAGGAGGAAGGAGGGCGGCGGGGAAAAGGGCCTGACTCCGAGGCGACTGACGGAGAGTCGAGGGCCCCCCTCCCCCGGCGCGGGTGCCGCGTTCTCCGCCTCTCTCCGAGCGATGGCGACGAGGATGATGACGAAGACGACGACGAGGACAATGATGAGCAGGACGGCGGGAGCTCACCCCCGATCCCTAAGAAGGACAGGACCGGGCTGATCTCCCGTGGGTCTACCCTGGCCCCGGGGCGGACCGCAGATGCGCCTTCCGCCTCCAAGCTTCCCGAGGTTGACCCTTCCAGCCGTCTTTCAGGCTTCAAATTTGGCCGGAGGCCGCTTGAGCTCACTGGCGACGACCCGTAAGCGTTCGATTCTTGTCTTTATCTCTTGCTCTGCTTCTGAAGCTTGACGTCCGCATCTCTTGGATAGGCTGGCGCCCGCCGCAAAGAAGCCGAAGGGGGCTCCCGAGGTTCCATCCGTGGCAGCGCTTCTGCCCGCGAAGGAGGGTGACCGCGACACACAGGCTTCTCCTGCCGGGTCATCCTCGCGAGGCCTGGCTGGGCCGGCTGGGGCGAGCTCAGCCCCCACGGCCCAAGTGGCTCCCGAGGTGCTCTTGCCTGCCGCCGCCACTTCGTCTGTCGGGGCGCGGTAGACTCCGCCTCAGGATGCTGTGGCCGCGCTGCCACCTTCTCCTCCTACTCCACCGGCTGCTGTCTTTCCGACTCCTTCTGCCGTTCTGGATCGTGCTATTGCTGAGCTGGACCGACTGCGTCAGGATCTTCTTGGCGCCGACCCCCGCTTGGTGGCCGGGCGCTTGGAGCTGGCTTCAGGATGGGTTCGCTTCAACGCTTCGATTCGGGCGGCGCTCGTCCAGGCCTCGACGGCGTGCGACGAGGAGAAGCAGGCCGTCCTTGAAGCGAAGGCTGCTCGTGATGCAGCCCTGGGGGAGGTGGTGGACGTCCGTGGCCGTTGCAAGGCGCTGGAGGGCAAACTGCAAGGTTTGCGGGACCAGCTCGCGAACGAGGTCCGCCTTCGCCAAGAGCAGGAACAAAGCGTGAAGGCTCGCGAGGCGGCTCTCAAGGAGAGGGAGGTCAAGCTCAAGAAATGCCGCGACTGCCTAGGCGTGCTGGAGCAGGAGTTGGGGGCGAGGAAGGCCAAGCCAGACGACGAGGCCCTGGTTCTTGCCGAGGACCGCGTGGCCTTCGCAAAGATGGAGGCGAGGGCTCGCTCCTCACTGAGGACGCTTTATGACAGCGGCCTGGTGAGCCCACTGGCTGGCGTCGGGGACGGCCCCGCCAAGCTGCTTCCCTTCCTGGTTCACGCTCTTGAAGATGTCGCCCTTGGCCTTGGCCCCGTGGCCGAGGCCGAGGCGCGTGTCCTGTCTTTTGCAGCAATGACGTGGGTCCTCACCCACATCTACCTTCGCGATCCCGGTGTCGACCTCGACAGCCTGCTGGAGCCAGTGACCGGCGAGCGTGCCGCTGCCGCTGCCAAGGCCGTGAAGGGTCGTGCAGAGGCCCTGTTGGGGATGTTTTGGGCCTTTAGCACCAAGCCGGAGCAAGGTGCTGCCGACCCCACCGCTCTGTGAGGCGTACCCAATCCGCGCTGCTCCATCACCGACAAGTGACTCCGTCGCAGCTCCTGTCCTGCCTTTAATTCCTGCACATGTATCATGCCTCGGGGATGCGTTTAAACTTGCGTTTGGCATCGAGATAACAGTGTGGACTGTAATATTTGCTTTTGAATTCCTTGAAATGTGTGTCTTTCCTTCCCACTTGCTTATGTTCTACGCCGACAGAGCCCGGCCCCGCGCATGCCTCACCCAGCGTTGGTCCCGACCGGAAACCAGGATGGGGCCAAGGAGTGAGGGGCCACGTGACAAGTTAGGCTCCTGAGTCACGATGCTCAGGAGTCCCCCTTGGCGCACGAACAGCAAGTAGGGAGGTGTGATGCGGGTGGATCTACCGTTCTACGTCTGCAGAGCCCGGCCGCGCACGTACGTCACCCAACGTTGGTCCCGACTGGAAACCAGGACGGGGCCACAAAGTGAGGGGCTACGTGACCAGTTAGGCTCCTGAGTCGCGATGCTCAGTAGTCCCCCTTGACACACGAACAGCTAGTAAGGAGGCGTGATGCGGGTGGATCTACCGTTCTACGTCTGCAGAGCCCGGCTGCACGCGTACCTCACCTAGCGTTGGTCCCGACCAGAAACCAGGACGGGGCCATGGAGTGAGGGGCTACATGACCAGTTAGGCTCCTGAGTCGCGATGCTCAGGAGTCCCCCTTGACGCTCAAACGGCCTTCGTACCTTGGCTCCGCTCGGGGAGAGACGCGTGACGAACCAGGCCTGGGGGGACCTGGCTGAGCGGCGTGCATCTGGGTGTCACCCAGGCGCAGCCCCCGTGCCTAGCCCCCTCGCGCGGCACTCCCGAGGGGAGGCGTTACGATGAGGCTAGACACTGAGCTCTGGGCTCCCAGAGGTTGGTGCGGCCTGGGGGCCACCCTCAGTTGTTTATCACCAGCGCGGAGCATAGCGCTACCGTATGTGTACGGGCATAGCCGCTCCTCGGCAGCGTCGTCAGCCAGCGTGGAGCATGGTGCTTCCACTGGTACGTGGGAGGGGGCCCCCTATGGGAGGAGCCCCCGGGGCGTGTACAGCCCCGCCCTGACACGTGGCTGGCATGGTAGGGCCCGGCGAGGTGTATCTGGGCACCCGTGAGCCAGCGCGGGACTCACGGGGCTCTACCTCTAGGCGGGTTGCGCCTGGCACTGGGCCTTATCTTGTGATGTGTCCCTGCAAATTTGGTTAGATGTCGGCACTCTACGTCCTCGGGTCCCGGCCCTCGAGCTAGTCTCAGCCGTCGCTGGTATGCCAGGTCGCGATGCCATGGACAAGGCCAGAGGGTGAGGGCTGGAGGGCCAATAAGAGCCCTGAGTCGCGATGCTCAGGTACCCCCCTTTAACGTGCAAGTGGTCGGCATGGAGAAGAAGAGGTGCCGTGGACTGGCATCAAATAATCAAGCATGGTGAGTCTAACGCATGATCGGAAATAAACGCAGATGGGATACATGCCGCTGGGCCTGGCCCGAGCGGCTTGGGGATCATGCAGCCCGAGGGGCGCCCCCAACAAGGTAAGCTAACAACATGGAATAAAAAGGTATACACGCCGTAGGGACGGACCCATGCAGCCTGGGCATAATGCAGCCCTGGGGTGGCGCTCCCAGCTAGAAATAGAACTCGAAAAGATGTCACCTGATGATGTTGAGGATGAAGGAGCGTTGGTGTAGCAAGCTCGGTGGGCTGCGGGAGCCGATCCTCACGAGCCCCCAGGCCCAGGGGCCTCGGGAGGCTCCGGAGGCGCTGGCGGCTCCTCACGGGCCATCTCCATCCCTGCCAGGGCTGCGGACCGCCTAGCCTCCCGTGCCTCCGTGATGCCCCTCATGAGGCGCTGGTACGTGTCAGCCGCGTTCGGCAAACCGTAAGGCATGCGAACGTAGATGTGGGGTGGGCCTCCGCAGCGCCCCACTCGCGAGGGCCAGAGGCGCTCCAGAGAGGCGACTCGGTTGAGCCCTGGTATGTCGATGCAGACACGCTGCCCACCATCCTCGCCTGGATGGGGAGCCACTGCTGGTAGGCGGCGGCCACCTTTCATGACTCTTGACTCCTGTAGCTCCTGAATAGCCTTGCTGACGAACTCCTGAGGGTCTGGTCTCCTTTCCTTGCTCCTTCTTGAGGGAAACGTGCTTCGAAACACGCCTCCATGTGGTGCCCAAGCGCCTCCCTCGTGACCCTGGCTAGGTCGGTGGCCCTCCAGGGGAGAGCCCCCGAGCCCTGCCTGAGGAGGGCGCCGGGCGCGCTTTCCTATGCGATGGAAGGAGGTTTCACCCGGGCAGGCGCGGGCCCAGAGGGGCCTGCCTCCTGAGTGGTTGGGCCGGACGATGTCTTCTTCTTCTTAGGGGTGGTCTCGGGAGGCCTCCTGCTTCCACGATCCGGGTCTTCCAGTGACGCGGCCTGAAAGGCTCGTTCCAGGGAACACACCGCGTCCTTCTCTTCACATGGCACGGTGATGACTCCGCCGCTTCCTGGCATCTTGAGGACATTGTAGCTGTGGTGAGTTACGGCCATGAACTTGGCCAGCGCTGGGTACCCAAGGATGGCGTTGTACGGTAGGCGAATGTGAGCGACGTCGAAGTCGATGAGCTCGGTGCGGTAGTTGTCGCGTGCCCCGAAGGTGACAGGGAGGCGGACCTGCCCAATTGGGACCGTGGAGCCGTCGGTGATACCGGAGAAAGGCTTGGTTGGCTGAAGCTGGTTGTAGGGCACTTGGAGGTTGTTGAATGTTTCCACGGACAGGACGTTGAGCCCTGCCCCGCCATAGATGAGGGTCTTAGTGACCACCACGTTGCTGATGATTGGGGAACAAAGCATCGGGAGGACTCCGGCTGTAGCAGCACACTTGAGCTGATCTGCTGAGCTGAGCGTGATGGCGCACACTGACCACCTGAGAGGGCGCGTGGCTTCGAGCCTGGGGAGGACTGCATTCACTTCGCGGGCGAACTGCTTGAAGATGCGCTGAGAGGCTGGGGCTTGTGCCCCGCCCAGGATGCAGGCGATCGCGCATGGCCCCTGGAAGCCCCCAGCCCCCTCGTCCTGGTGGCGGTCTTCGTTTCTCCTTGGCTGCGGTGGCAGCAGTGGGAGGCCTGCGTTGCCTTGCGGGCGATCCTCGCGAGGCTGATCCCTCCAGTCTCCCTCGCGAGGCTGATCCCTCCAGCCTCCCTCACGAGGCGGGTCTTGCCAGCGATCCTCGCGAGGTTGATCGCGCCACCCTTGGCGCGGGCCACGGTCTTCCCAGCGTCCTGCGTTCCTTCCTCCTCCTCGGTCGTAGCCCCGGTCACTGCGGTCAGGGCAACGGCCGATCCTTCCTTCTCGCACGGCTCGGAGCTCTTGACATTCGTTGGTGTTGTGGGTGTGGAGGTCGTGGTACACACAGTACCGGCTGGCCTTGGAAGGTTCGGGCTGATCTGTGCCCCGCTTGGTGTCTAGTTCTGCCGCGAGCACGGCAGCCCCCTTGCGCTTCACATCCTTGGCCTTGGGCTTCTTCTCTTCTGGGTCTGTGGCAGGCAGCTCGAGGAGGGAGAGACGCCCTTCCTCGGCTCTGGCGCACTTGGTTGCTAGGTTGAACAGTTCCAGGGAAGTGCACAGGTCTTCATGCATTGCCAGCTCCTCCTTCATCTTGACGTCGCGCACGCCGTCGGAGAAGGCCGAGATGATGGCCTCTTCAGTCACCTTGGGAATCTTGAGGCGCGCGTTGTTGTAGCGTTGGATGTACTTCTGCAGGGTCTCCCTGGGCTGTTGCTTGATGCGGCGCATGTCGCTCACGGCGGGTGGCCGATCGCAAGTGCCTTGGAAGTTGGCGATGAAGAAGGTGCGCATCTCGTCCCAGGAGGAGATTGTGCCTGGAGCTACGTTTAGGAGCCAGGTGCGGGCCCCGTCCTTGAGTTCCATGGGGAACCAGTTCGCCATGACCTTCTCGTCTCTGTTGGCAGCTTCGATGCCCAGCTCGTAGAGCTGGAGGAACTTCGCAGGGTCAGCCGTGCCGTCGTAGCGAGGAGGCAAGTTTGGCTTGAACTTGCCGGGCCACGCGACGTTGCGTAGCTCGGCGGTGAAGGCGCGGCAGCCTGCTGTGGCCATGAGAGGCCTTGGATGATTGGGAACTTGGTCTTGCATGTCCCCACGCGCTGCAGCTAGGAGCAGCGCGGGGTCTTGACGCGGGGGACGAGGAGCATGGTCGCGATGTGCTAGAGCAGGGAGCGCCCGGGCAGCTTCTTGCGGGCGAGGGACTTCTTGACATCTCTGCTCTTGCTGCGCCAGCGCCTGACGGAGCGGGTTCCGCCCAGGGGCCACACGCCTTGGAGCCATGGCGCCTCCCTGAGGAGGAGGCGACCGGGGCGCTGCCGGAGCTTCATAGCCCGCGTGGGGCGGGGTGCGGTGCAGTGGAACGGACGGCGCATGAGAGCCCCCTGCGGCGTAGACGAGCTCGGCGACGCAGTCGAGCAATTCTTCGTAGACGTCGTCGACGGGACGGTAGCGCAGGAGCTCGTACGAAGAACCAGCCGGGGTGAGCGAGGAAGTTGTGGTGCGGCCGTCGTGCCGCACGGACGGATGCTGGGACAATGCTTGCTGCTCGTCCCCCACCGGGCCGGTGGTGGCTTTGATGGCAGGTGACGGGGAACGGCGAGGATGCCCGCCGACAGGGGCCGTCTGGGCGACGCGGGCAGCGAGCGCGGCCCGGCGCTCGGCGCGGGCCCGACGAGTGTAAGACATGGGCGTGATGGTCGGAGGAGAACGGGGCGGTGGAAGACGAATCCCGGCGCACCCCTACCTGGCGTGCCAAATGTTGGATTTCAGGTTCCGGCAGACCCTTGAGGTTCGAACACTGGGGTGCATGCGGAGATTCCGCCTCCTACCTGCCTGCACTCCTCCGCCTTACTAGGATCTAAACAAAGGAAAGAACAACACAAGAGACACAGGGTTTATACTGGTTCGGGCCACCGTTGTGGTGTAATACCCTACTCCAGTGTGTGGTGTGGTGGATTGCCTCTTGGGCTGATGATGATGAACAATACAAGGAAGAACAGCCTCACGAGGGTCTGCTCTTCGCTGGGGCGATGAACTGCTGGGAGGAGCTCAGTCACCCCTCTCTCTCTCTCTCTACCTGACCTTCTCTATCTTTCCAACTCTCTGGCCAGCTCTTTCTTCCCCAGCCTCTAGCCTCTCTCTCTTTCTGTCTTTTTTCTCTGCCTGTGGGTGGCTGGTCCTATTTATAGAGGCCCTGGTCCTCTTCCCAAATATCGAGCGGGAAGGGAGCCAACAATGGCGGGCTAATTTGAAGGGGGACAACTAGTATCAACTATCCTGACAAAAGTGGTCTTCGCCTGCGCAAAGCTCTGTTAATGACGCCGTCTTGGGCTCCACGGTGACCTTTGTCTCGTAGTCCTCCTGGTCTTGGTCTCGTTGCACCGAAATGGCAACCTTTGCCTGATGCCTCGGTACTCCGCGGCTGTGCTTGCCCCCTTTGCACTAAAGAGGAAGGGAGGACACTGCGCGGGCTGGCACCCACCTGGCGCCCCCGGTCGTCATGGCTTGCATCACGGGCACCTCGTGAGGTACCCCGCCTTGATCTCTCCGCCTCCTTGTGAGCCAGCCTAACGAGGCCGCGCCTGAGGAAGCTCCGCGTCATCCGCCCCGCTAGGCTTGGCCCCTCACGAGGGTCTTGGGTTTGTGTTGGTGAAGATGGGCCGCGTTGGGCCCCCCTTTGAGCCACGCCGCAGGCCGCAGGTAGGCAAGTCTGGGGACCCCCGTTCCCAGAACGCCGACAGAACAGGCATTCCGAAGGATGGAGTCCTGAAAGTAAGAAAAAATTAAAAAATCGGCAGCCCCTGGTACAGTTTAAGCCGTGTTTCGGGCGTGCCGTGATGGTGCCCCTCCCCCTGTACCAATGGTATCTCTAGAGCGTAGTTATGTACGCGAAGTACTGGCGTTGCCTTTTTGCGAGGGTTGGGGTTGGGGCCGCATTGCTACGCCTGCTCGGATCGTGCCAGGTGGTCTTGCCGTAGTTTTCTCCGGGCGCGCTTGACGGTGTCTGGTCGTTTAGTGGCCGGACTGGACAACTGCCTGGAGAGGCTGCTTTGTACTTCCGCTGCAAGGGCCGCCGTGTGCTCCTCCATTCAGAGGGAGCGTTCGGTGTTTCCATTGACCGTAATTACTCCTCGAGGGCCTGTCATCATGAGATTAAGGTATGCATAGTGCGGTACCGCATTGAACTTGGCGAATGCGGTTCGCCTGAGCAGTGCGTGATAACCACTGCGGAATGGTACTATGTCGAAGATTAACTCCTCGCTTCGGAAATTATCCGGAGATCCGAAGACCACTTCAAGTGTGACTGATCCTGTACAGTTGGCCTCTACACCTAGTATTACGCCTTTAAAGGTCGTTTTGGTGGGCTTAATCCTAGAGGGATCTATGCCCATTTTCCGCACTGTATCCTGGTAAAGCAGTTTCAGGCTGCTGCCGCCGTCCATAAGGACTCTAGTGAGATGAAATCCGTCAATAATTGGGTCCAGAACCAATGCGGCGAATCCGCCATGACGGATGCTAGTGGGATGGTCCCTTCGATCAAAGGTGATCGGGCAGGAAGACCATGGGTTGAACTTTGGGGCGACTGGCTCTACCGCGTATACGTCCCTTAACGCGCGCTTCCGCTCCCTTTTGGGGACGTGGGTTGCGTATATCATGTTCACCGTCCGCACTTGTGGGGGAAAACCCTTCTGTCCACTGTTGTTCGGTGGCTGGGGCTCCTCATCGTCATCGCTATGCAGCCCCTTGTCTTCATTTTCGGCGTTTAACTTGCCTTCCTGCTTGAACACCCAACAATCCCTGTTGGTGTGATTGGCCGGCTTTTCGGGGGTGCCATGTATCTCGCACAAGCGGTCGAGTATTCGGTCTAAACTGGACGGGCCCCTAGGGTTCCTTTTGAATGGCTTTTTCCGCTGACCAGATTTAGAGCCTCTGAATCTGGCATTAACTGCCGTATCCTCAGCATTGTCGCCGTTAATGCGGTGCTTCTTCTTGTTGCGACGCGACCTGCCACTACTGTCCCTAGTGTCCGAATTACCAGGGTTCTTGGTCATATTGTTGCTATGAGCAAGCCAACTGTCTTCTCCCACGCAAAAGCGGGTCATGAGTGTCGTGAGTGCTGCCATAGATTTCGGCTTTTCCTGTCCAAGGTGCTGGGCCAGCCACTCATCACGGATATTGTGCTTGAAGGCTGCTAGGGTCTCAGCGTCCGGACAGTCGACTATTTGATTTTTCTTTGTTAGGAACCGTGTGCAGAATTTCCTGGCCGATTCCTCTGGCTGCTGAATTATGTGACTTAGGTCATCGGCGTCTAGGGGGCGCACATAAGTGCCCTGGAAATTGTCGAGGAATGCGGCTTCCAGGTCCTCCCAACAACTGATTGATCCTGTTGGCAAGCTGTTAAGCCAATGCCGAGCTGGTCCTTTAAGCTTTGATGGTGTGGAAATCATCGCCGCGGGCCATGTGGATATGAAGGAGATAATCCTCGATCCATACCGCCAGGTCTGTTGTGCCATCATATGATTCGATGTTTACGGGTGTGAAACCCTCGGGGATTTGATGATCCATTATTTCATCTATGAAGCATAGTGGGTGTGTGGCGCCTCTGTACTGGGCTATATCATGACGTAGCTCCAATGAGCTTTGTCTACTGTGTTCGGCCCCGCCGAATCTGTGGCCGGCGTGACGGTTACCGTCTCGAGCCGTGGGGCGCCCCCGCGATCCGTAGATCGATCTTGTTTGCCTTGCCTTGTCCTCCAACATATCTCGTATGTCCGGCGCATATTCTCATGCCTTGGTACGGGGTGCGGCTTGAGTGAGGGCCGAGAGGCCTCTCTGTCGCGGCCACGAGGTGGCCGGTCGGCCGCATCAAGTGCTTCCTCCTCTAATCGGGGTAGCAACCTACGCTTTGGGTAGCTCTTGGAGGGGCGTTCGAGTTTATGCTCTTCGGCCGCAAGGACTTCAGTCCATCTGTCGACTAGCAGATCTTGATCAGCTCTAAGCTGTTGCTGTTTTTTCTTGAGGCTTCTTGCCGTGGCCATAAGCCTGCGTTGAAAACACTCTTTCTCGACGTGATCCTCTGGCACGACGAATTCGTCATCGTCGAGGCTTGCCTCGTCTTTGGAGGGAGGCATATAATTATCGTCCTCGACCTCTCTTTCTGTCGCTCTCTCATGAGGGCTGGTTTCTCCATCCTCCTGTGCTAAATCTTGCTGGAGGGGGTTTTCTTCGGCACTTTCCGGAGTATTATTATCTCCCGTGCTGGAATCACCGTATTTGTTTTGGCGGGATTTTGAGCGGCGCTGCTGATGCTGGCGCTTAGGCTGTTTCTTGGAGGGGTCGTCCTCCGCTGTTCCATCGCCATCTCCTTCTTTTGGGGTGTCCACCATGTATATTTCATATGACGAGGTGGCTTTCCAGGGCCTAGTAGGCGCTGGTTCTTCATCATCTCCTTCATCGGCGTCCATACCATCGATGTCTTCGGAGTCGAAGTCGAGCATGTCGGTTAAGTCATCGACAGTGGCTACAAAGTGGGTGGTGGGTGGGCTTTGAATTTCTTCATCGTTCGTACCCCAACCTTGCTGACCATAGTCCGACCAGGGCTCTCCTGAGAAAGAGAGAGTCTTCAGTGTCTTCAGGATATCGCCGAAAGGCGAGTTCTGAATGATGTCCGCGGCAGTAAACTCCATGATTGGCGCCCAATCGGATTCGATTGGCAGGGGCGCGGAAGGTTTGTAGTCCGGAGAGGACGCCGGCTCCTTGGAGTCACGAGTCTCACAGAGTACGGGGCTGGTGTTCGGCTCAATCGCCGTTGGGATCGCAGCCCCCGAGGTGGCGTCCAACCGCCCATCCTCGATCAGCGTAGTTGGCTCCGAATTAAGGGTCGAAGCTGATGTGGGTGCGGCCTCCAGGGCATTGTTCGGTGGCAGAGCTAGATCATGCTCGTCGGGACAGTGCGGCGCGCTCGGCAGTGGCTCGAATCCGTCGAAGATCAAGTCCCCGCGGATGTCAGCCGTGTAGTTTAAACTTCTAAATCTGACATGACGGCCAGGGGCATAGCTTTCGATCTGCTCCAGACGGCCAAGTGAATTGGCCCGCAGTGTGAAGCCGCCGAAGACGAAGATCTATCCGGGGAGGAAGGCCTCACCCTGGACTGCATCGCTATTGATGATCGTAGGAGCCATCGAGCCTGACGGTGACGACACAGAGGAACTCTCAATGAAAGCACCAATGTCGATGTCAAAACCGGCGGATCTCGGGTAGGGGGTCCCGAACTGTGCGTCTAGGCCAGATGGTAACAGGAGGCAAGGGACACGAAGTTTTACCCAGGTTCGGGCCCTCTCGATGGAGGTAAAACCCTACGTCCTGCTTGATTAATATTGATGATATGGGTAGTACAAGAGTAGATCTACCACGAGATCGAAGAGGCTAAACCCTAGAAGCTAGCCTAAGGTATGATTGTTGATGTGTATGTTGTCCTACAGACTAAAACCCTCCGGTTTATATAGACACCGAAGAGGGTTAGGGTTACACAAAGTCGGTTACAATGGTAGGAGATCTACACATCCGTATCGCCAAGCTTGCCTTCCACGCCAAGGAAAGTCCCTTTCGAACACGGGACAAAGTCTTTAATCTTGTATCTCCATAGTACAGGAGTCCGGCTGAAGCTATAGTCCGGCTATCCGAACACCCCCTAATCCAGGACTCCCTCAACGGGCAAAGGCCATTCGCGCGCCCTCTATACACGCCGACCTCTTCATCGCATTAATGCGCGGCACCACGTCAAGGAACTGCTGCACCAAGCTGAAATAACTGTTCGGTTTTGACCTTTCCGGCCATAGCTGATCCACAACAGACCTCATGGATAGTCCGGACAACCTATTTAGTTTGGCCTATTCGGCTAATTGGTCAGTCAATGAAAGCGGACGCTCGGGAGAATGGAATTGTCTCCAAAACAGCCGGTCTACTTCTCGGTCCGTCTGACCCTGGAAATACTTGGCCGCATCGGCAGCGCTCGCCGCCAAATCCATATATACATCCTCCGAACTCCACAACCGATCTAGAGGAGCATACTATGGATCTCCGAACTTCCTCCGCAACATAAAGGATTTCCCAGCTACAATATCCCTGGCTTCCCGCAGCTCCTCCTTCTTTGCCCTCTTAGCAGAGCAGAGGTCCTTTCTCGTCGCAGCAACCTTCTCAAGGTCCGATGCCTTCGCTTGGTTTTCCTTTTCAAGAACCCGGCAATGGTCGGCGGCGGCTTTTAATTCTATGGCCATCTTGGCCATCTTGTCTCGTCTCTCGCCATGCGCGGCCTTCTCGGCTTGCAACTCTTCAGCCACCTTCAAAGCAGCCGCATTACCCAACCTCGCTTGTTCCTTGGCTCGGGCAAGTTCTGCCCGCAAGGCTTCAACAGTGGCAGCTCCATCTGCAGTCACAACATATTAAAGATACTGGCATCATGCTACTCTTCCTATGTGGTGTTTACCAGATAATGACACATACCCTATGCCTCGTCAAGCCTTTTGTTAACAAGCTCGATGTCGGCGTCTGCCGCATCCAACTGCCGTTCTAAATGGGCAAACTCGCTAGTCCGGCTAGCCATCGGAGCTTCCATCACCTGCACATAGAGGCAGTATGGTTATTACCTGGGAATATGATCCTCTGCGCACATATTAATATCAGAGAGCGGAAACTTCGTGTCCCTTGCTTGAATATATTAATATCAGGGAGCGCAAAGTAACACACGGTGTCTTATGCACGATGGCATAGGCAGAATATGCAGTGTTTTCAACAACTAATCTATTACAAGGCTTTTATGAGCCCATGAAGATGGTCATCACTCCTCCCTCGCCGGTTCACCGCCCTCTACTGATTGGAAGTTGGGTTTTGACAAATCAAAACCATTCACGGCAACAAATTCTGATTCTTCATCAATCAGCCCGGTCGGATCAACTTCCAGAGCAAATGTATTTTAACGAACAGGCAGGATTAAGTCGGTTACTTTATAGGAGGGAGTCGCCATCTTCTTATTATCCAAGTCAAAACCCGGCTGATATTTATCGATATTCGTTTCATCCCCAAGAATGGTGGCCTGAGGTCGCACCTCCCTCACACAATCAACGAAGTCGTCCTGTTCAAACAGTGACCCGTCTTCTTTTACCGTGGGGTACCCTCTGGCTACATTAGTCGGGTCTAGATCTGGCACCCAAGCCTTGGAGCAGCTCAGGGCAGTCAAAGCTCCGACTCTGGCACAGGAGAGCTTGACCTCTTGGAACCTGGCGGGCAAAATTGACAGCTTCTTTAAAACATTGCTGAGCCGGTTGGGTCCTTGATTGGCGGGAGAGATAGCGGCGAGTGCTTGTTGTGCGCCAATGTACAACTGCTCTACCAAGGTATAGACTGCTTTCAGCTTAGTCACGTGGTCCTGACTCAGATTCTTGCTTCAAGGGCCTGCATATGTTTTGAACACAGAGGTTCAGCTAGCGGCTTGTAGTCCGGATCAAAAGAAGGTAAAAAGTCAGTACAGATGGCTTACCAAAGATAGCAGACGCCATTTGTGACACCCGGTTCTTTAAACCGGTCAGCTCTGTTGTAGCCACTTCAAGGGCTGCTTCAGCCTTCTCGGCACATTGTGTCAGAAGCGTTTTTTCTTCAGCCCAGTTTTTCTTTTCGGTAGTAAAGCCGACTTTTAATTTTTCCGTCTCAGAGAGACTCACTTGTAGTTTGGAGTCAGCAGACTTGATCTTCAGATAAAGCATTCTGCAAAACATACCTAGATAAGTCAAGATTTCAGTTAAAGTTAAAAAATCAAAATTCAAGTCTCAAATACTTTGCGTTGCAAAACTACTTGACACTTGGGGGCTAATGTATGCCAAAACAAGTTCTTATGACTAAAACATACTTTAAGTCCCAAGTACTTTACAAAGTAACATCACTAGTCACTTGGGGGCTAATGCATTCTATTCAGCAAAGTTTCTCAAGGATAAGCCGGATTACAATGTTATTTGTGGATACGGTACAAGGCAATTCAAAGTACCGGCTCATTTATGGTCAAATGAACCGGCCCTTTGGGACTACGGATGAAGCTTTGTTCTATTTTATTGAACTCCAGGAAAATCTAAAAAGGAAAAGTCTTAGCCTATACCATAAAGTCAATAGATCATTCCGTCTCTCTCATAATCTGAAGACTTGGGGGCTGGTGGAATATAAGTAAGCCGGAAGAACATACCTCATATTTTAGCTTCAACTGCTTGACCATTTGTATCTCTGAGTCACGGCTGGAGTGCACATGGCTGAGATAACCGGATAATATATCGTTGGCATTCATATGTTCATAGTGAGAAATATCAAAGCGTACTTTCTGTTTCTCCAACGCCTCTTGTTTTGCCATGTGACGAGCTAACAGGGTGGGATTTCCCGGCTAAATAAAGTGACTCCCGGTGATTAGAACGTTTTACGTAGACGATGAGGGCGGGTTGGCCGAGCTGGCTGGTCCTGTTGCAGAAGGATTCACAATGGTTTCATCAACTGACGGCTCAGGAGGATTTACGCCATCATTGACAGGCGGGTCTTTTGGAGCGTCAATTAATGGAGAAGGTGGCCTAGCCAGTTCATATGCAAGGATTGGCGGGTCTTCCACTGGTTTAGCTGCCTTTGCCTTCTTGGACTTAACTTGGCCACTAAGAGAAATGTTGCAGGACTGTTAGTGCAAAGATAAAATTTGAAAAACCCAGAAAAAGGAGGATTTTTCATTGCCCAGGGGCAGTCTTGAAGGCCAAAAATTGGGTCTGCGATGAGTCGCTAGAAGAGCGAGACACCTCCTGAAAAGATAAAATAAAGTTAAAGTAATGCAAGGGAAAGGATCCATTAAACAGAAAGTTAAAGACAAAGAAATAAACCTCATTTCGGCGCTTTTGAGGAGTTTGTTGAAGAATAACAGGCGGTTCGTCTTCGGTCCGGGCTTGACGGCGGCTCTCATGTTGCTGCTTTTTCAAAAGAAAGTGAGGGTCCAGATAAGCCAAAGGGTGGGAAAACCTTACTTTCCGGGTTACGACTCGAAGTTTCTGTCTTGGCAAATGTGCTGAGTCGGAGGAAATAGTTACCTTTTCTTCCACGGCCTGACTAGCCCCAGTGTCGTCCTGGTAATGATCAGAGTTAATAAGATTATTATAGAGTTGGCCAAGGGAGCCAAGGGCTACCTCCGACTCAGAAGTATCGTCAAGTTTTATCATGTCTTCAACAGTGCTCTTCTTCTTCTTTTTGGACCTCCGGGTCGTTTTCTTCGCAGTTATGGCGGCGACTCTTGCTTTCTTGGCAGCTTCGTGGTCATATTTAACCTTCCAGAAGTCAGATTTGGCCTACAAACAGGTAAAAGCAAGATGAAAGGTTAGGCAAGTGTTAAATAATACGACTGAGAAAAATACAATGGAGAGAGATCAGAGTCTCCTTACTTCTGGCACTAGGTTAAGCTTGCAGAAAGGGTTTAACCCGACGATACTGCATTCTTCGTATTTTCTGTTCACCAGAAGGGTTGACATTGAAACAATATCTTCTTCTGTTAATTGAACGGGGCTGTGATGAAGAGAGTTATCTGGGCCTCCACCATACTCGTACATCAATTTTGATCGACGGCTTAGAGGAATAACCCGCCATGAAATCCAGCAGCGGGTCAGGTCAACTCCGGTCAAGCCATTCCCTAATAAGGCGTTAATCCTTTTAATTCATGGGATCAGCTTCCTGCATTCGGTAGCCATAAGCTTGTCAGGGAGCGCAAATTTGGAGTCAAGACGCTCGACGCGATAACCCGACAGTGGCTTCTCATTTGCCGGTGAAGTGTCTTGACAATAGAACCAAGTCTGGTTCCAGTCTTTTGGGTGACTCGGCAAGACTATGAGGGGGAAGATAGCGCACTACCGGCGTTGAATGGAGATGCCTCCAAGCTCCAAGCTGAGGCCATTGGTGCACTCGTTCTGTCGGTTCAGATAAAAATATTCTCTAAACAGTTCCATGGTCAGCTCTTCCTGAAGTTACACTTCGCAGAGTACTTGGAAATTACAGATATTAGATATGGAATTGGGCCCAATATCTTGAGGGTGAAGTTTGAAAAAATGGAGTACATCTCTAAAGAACTTTGAGCCGGGCGGTGAAAAGCCACGGTTCATGTGGTCAGTAAACACAATGACTTCACCATTTTTTGGATTGGGTCGTTCTTCGTCCAGGTCAGGTGCACGGTAAGACACGACATTTTTTCCTGGCAAAAATCCTATGGAGAAGAACTCCTTCAAACGTTCCTCAGTCACGGTTGAGGGAACCCAGTTGCAGACAGTCGGCGTTTTGGATGGCATAGTGTTCAAAAACGCGCTGAAAAGAAGGCAACATGCCGGCTCAGTTCTATACATATGATGAAAGTACAAGATGATACAGAGGAGTAATGACGGCTTAATTAAGGGCTAATGTCATATAAGGAAAAGTAAGCTGGCATAGTAAGCCTCCATGACCACAGGCATTTTGAGAAATACCGGCAGCGGAAATTGGTTAAGTATGGGGACAAATAGGTTTCTTAACTTCTGGATATTGATATGGATCAAATGGCTGTTCAAAATGAAAAAAATTCAAAGACCTAAAAATATAGCCCAGATGAGTTCATCAGTTCTAAAAATATATCTGTGCAAAGGAAAGGGATCTACTAACATCTAAAATGCATGAAAAACAACTACCGCATGAACATATGTTCTCTTTGGATCAAGAAGAAACCGTAGTAGAAGAACTACAAGGAAACCGTGATGAACTGCGAAGAACACGCAGAAACCCTAATGCGGATCTGAGGAGCAGGAAGGTGAGCACTTACAACCATGGATCTTCTGCGGAGGTCGCCGCCGTTCTCTGGACCGATTCGGGTTGATGCAGCGGCCAAGGTCGACGGAGACAGAGGTGCAGCGCGACGGCGGCGAAGCTTGGGCAACAGGAGGGTTGCGAGAGGAAGAAGATAGAGAGATAGAGAGAAGAATGAGGAAGACCGGGGCGTGCCTATTTATAAGGGAAAAGTTGAACAGACGGGCGCGAAAATCGAGTAAGAGCCGAATAATGGTTATCTAACTAGATGGACGCCTCGATTCTCGGAAGGCATTAAAGACGAAGATCCGTTGGGAGATGACGTCATCAAAGTTTTTCATTTTTTCCAAATATGACATCATGGCGGGCTACAAAAACCTCTGCGAGGATAAGAGGATGGATTTTGTCTAAGTATTGAAGATTGACAAAGAACAAAGTTCAAAGTCAACCTGGGGCCTAATGTTGGGGATATAACTATCAGTTAAGACCAGCCCAGGAGGGGCCGGGTCAGCCCCAATAGCGGGTTACAAAGGGAGCCCAGTAAACATTAAGATGATAGTTTATCAAATCTTACAGAAGGCCTGAAAGGCCTAGAGGCGGCTTAAGGCCCAATATTGTAAACCGCCGTATGTAAGGAAAGACTTGTAAAGAAAGGCATGTAAAAGAAGTCACCAAGCCGGACATGATTTATGAGCCGGTCGGGACTCTGTAGGCCACCAGGCGTCAACCCGTGTATATAAGGTGATGACCCGGTGGCGGTTTAGGGCAAGAAACAAGAGATCGATAACCAAGTCGGCGAGTTAGCCTCTTGGTGATCGAAACCCCAGCAATACCAAACACAACTAGATGTAGGCTTTTACCTTCATTGTAAGGGGCCTAACTAGTATAAAACCTCTCTTGTCCTTTGCCCAATTAACCCCTTTAAGCTTCCTAGTTGCAATGGCCCTACGACTAAGTCCTTCCACTAGGACATCTGCCATGACAATTCCATGACAACTACACTTTTAGTCAGTCCTGCTGGAGGATACTGAACATTACTTGGAGTGACCACCAACATCGCCTCCAGCCGCTGGAGAGATTGAAAGAAAGGCACAACCACAAAATGATCATGGAGATTTTCCTCCTGTTAGCTTGGAGCTTGTGGAAGGAACGCAACAATAATTACTTTAGAAAAGTACTGCCATGCATTGAAAGGAGGTTCATAAATGACTTTCAAGACCTCTTACACAGACTACC
The DNA here is from genome assembly GCF_018294505.1 of Triticum aestivum. Taxonomy (NCBI): domain Eukaryota; kingdom Viridiplantae; phylum Streptophyta; class Magnoliopsida; order Poales; family Poaceae; genus Triticum; species Triticum aestivum. The sequence goes on along the minus strand of NC_057809.1, from coordinate 231,434,645 downwards.
TGACCACAAAAAACAACGTGTGCACGATACTTTGGCAAGTATACAATGAACCTACATAGAGAGGTAGTTGTAGAGGGATCCTTACTAAGGGTGTTGCCTCCACCTTGTAACTTAGCTATGTAGTTCTTTTCCTTCCCCTCTCCCCCACTCTGTGCATATGTAAAAAAACTTTTACATTGTGGTAATATACAAGTAGTAGGAGCCTTTCCTACTTTCCTAACCTTCAAAAAACAGTGAGGAACAACAACAGTTTTATTGTATAGTGGAGAAGCAACAACATACTGGGGTTCAGAGAAGAAGCGGACAAGCAATAGTTTGGGTTGAGAGAAGATTAGGAACATCAGTTTGTTGGAGATGGAGAGGTACAACAACAGAGGCGTTTGAGAGGAGGAACAGCAGCAGTTTTCGTGGGAGAAGAAGTAGCAGGGGAGCATCAAGAGAAGCAACAAAGGGGATGCTGGAGAGAGCAGCAAGGGGGCGCCAGAGAGGAGTGGAAAGGGGACGCTGGATAGAGGAAGTAGCATCAATCAGGGATGTGGGAGATGAGCACCAGAGAGGTAGAGAGCAGCAGCGTGCTGAGGGGAGAAGAAGAAGCATCAAGATTTGGAGAAGTAGCAGCAGAGATTGAGATGGAGGAGGCGCAGCAATGGGAAGAAGTAGGGCAGCAGTGAGGTAGGGGAACACGTTGGTGTTGGAGGCGCGAGGTGGTACGGTGGTGATGATGGCGTGGTGAAGTGAGGAGTGGTGGTTGGATGGATGGGTGATGTGGTGGAGCGGCGGCTAGTGATGGTGGATGGAGGCAATGGCTGGTTGGCGCCCCGCCACGCTGGCCTGGCCACGGCGGCGTCCGGGGGTGGAGAAGGAGGCGGGGAGAGAGGAGATGGAGATGCCAGGCCCGATTGGGGATTGAGAGCGCTAGGGATTTGATCCGCTGGATCAGATCTTCCATTTGCGTGTTGGCCCTCCTACTTCCTTCTTTCTTTGCAAGAACATCCCTTCTCTTCTCTAGTATGCCCCTGGAGCTATATTCTTCTATAAACTCAAGTCCCTTCATGTTTCAGTTGGCCCTCGGTTACATCTTTCCTTCACGCTCAGGTATCTCCATCTATTACAGTAGCCGCGACCACTTGATGCTCTCCATTATGTATAGAAGGATTTTGGGCCTTTTTTGCCCTTTTCTGCAAAACAAACCACTGAGTAGTAAATGACCCCTTTATATGATTATCATTCACAAAATCAACAATTCATAGAAAGAAATGAATGAATATAACTCAATAAACCACATGTTTGAGTGCCAAAAGATGTATATTAAATGTGTTGATCAAGTTCTCCCACACTTAAATCTTTGCTTGTCCTCAAACAAAGGTAGATGAGAGGAGCAAGAATATGAACAATGAGTTGAGTAAAGAATGTCCTGGTAAAATAGATCTCCAAACAAGGCATGCTTCAGACATAGCTAGTGAAAATTAATGGTTAAGAGTGCTACAAGGTAATAGGATACTAGTAGACTCAGTCATTTTAAACTTTAAAATGATAAAAGTGGATCAACAAATTCAAATGTTGATTGTGCAAAAAGGTTCCTAAAGAGAGCATGATCCCGACAAACACTTATAGTTAGGAACACAACATTATGGTTGAACCACTTATTGAATTTGAAGGAAGCAATGAGAACATTTCATCGGTCTCACCAAAAGAACATACCATCGATCCCAAGAACATGCTATGCACCTGTCTCGACCAATTATTAGTATTTTTTGTTTGTCTCCCCAAAGGAACATACCATCGATCCAGAGAACATGGTATACACCTGGTTCGACAATTACATTTTTATTAGTAACTAGTAAAACTGCCCGTGTGTTGCACCGGGGTGGATTGTCGATTTTCGGATTATGAATTTTGTATTTGAAAAGTCCCGCTCTCATTTCCTCCATCGACATCTACTTCAGCTCCGCACCACCATCGAAGTGCAAGTAGAGATGCAAACATAGGAACTTTCAACAGAAGGAGTGAAACTCCACATAGATTGGTCATATACTTACTACAAGACAATCATGAGAACTTCATTTATTTAATCTTTGCAAACAACATGAAGCAATTGTGTATACCGACCAAAGAAACAACATTATGGTAATGAAGACTGCTCAGTTGGTCTCGAAGAACAATTCATATGTACACCAAGTTAAGAACAACATCCACAAGGTTCCGTTAACAGCATGAGACAATCGAAGATGTGCAAAAAGATTTACAATATCTTCCTAATTTATTAAAGAACTTTGCAAACTAAGCATATTAGTCTGCTGTCAAGAATAGCACATTAAATGCAAGTGACAATAGTTGTAGTTGCATAATAAAAACCATAAAGCCTATGTTTGACCAATACCCTCGGTCCAAGTACATATGACACATAATACGGTTACTCATTTCTTAAAGCTAATACAATTAACTCTTGAGCTTGAACATGCATCTTCAAAATACATTGGTTTATAATCTAACCAAGTAAAGCGAACTAAAAAATAATGTATGTATATTTCGTTCATAATTCTTCCGTACATGTCACTCTTGAGTCATTGCACATCCCGGTACACCGTCGGAGGCATTCATATAGAGTCATATTTTGTTCTAAGTATCGAGTTGTAATTCTTGAGTTGTAAGTAAATAAAAGTGTGATGATCATCATTATTAGAGCATTGTCCCAGTGAGGAAAGGATGATGGAGACTATGATTCCCCCATAAGTCGGGATGAGACTCCGGACGAAAAATAAAAAAAGAGAAAAAAAGAGGCCATAAAAAAAGAGAAAAGGCCCAAATAAAAAAATAAAATAAAATAAAAATAAAAAAAGAGAGAAAAAGAGAGAAGGGGCAATGCTACTATCCTTTTACCACACTTGTGCTTCAAAGTAGCACCATGATCTTCGTGATAGAGAGTCTCCTATGTTGTCACTTTCATATACTAGTGGGAATCTTTCATTATGGAACTTGGCTTGTATATTCCAATGATGAGCTTCCTCAAAATGCCCTAGGTCTTCGTGAGCAAGCGAGTTGGATGCACACCCACTTGTTTCTTTTGTTGAGCTGTCATACATTTATAGCTCTAGTGCATCCGTTGCATGGCAATCCACAACCACCATTCTATTCCACCTATAGTACTATGTTCATGGCTCACGCTCATGTATTGCATGAAGATTGAAAAAATTTGAGAACATCAAAAGTATGAAACAATTGCTTGGCTTGTCATCGGGGTTGTGCATGATTTAAATATTTTGTGTGGTGAAGATAGAGCATAGCCAGACTATATGATTTTGTAGGGATAGCTTTCTTTGGCCATGTAATTTTGAGAAGACATGATTACTTGGTTAGTATGCTTGAAGTATTATTATTTTTATGTCAATATTAAACTTTTGTCTTGAATCTTATGGATCTGAATATTCTTGCCACAATAAAGAGAACTACATGGATAAATATGTTAGGTAGCATTCCACATCAAAAAATTTGTTTTTATAATTTACCTACTCGAGGACGAGCAGGAATTAAGCTTGGGGATGCTGATATGTCTCCAACGTATCTATAATTTTTGATTGTTCCATGCTATTATATTATCAACCTTGGATGTTTTATATGCATTTATATGCTATTTTATATGATTTTTGGGACTAACCTATTAACCTAGAGCCCAGTGCCAGTTTCTGTTTTTTCCTTGTTTTAGAGTATCACAGAAAAGGAAAATCAAATGGAGTCCAGTTGACCTGAAACTTGATGGAACATATTTTTGGACCAGAAGAAGCCCACAGAGTATCGGAGTTGGACCAGGAGAGTCCCGGGCTGCCCACGAGGGTGGGGGGCGCGCCCACCCACCCTGGGTGCGCCCCCCTGCCTCGTGGACAACCCGGAGGTCCACCGACGTACTTCCTCCCATATATACCCTTATACCCTAAAAACTTCGGGGAGCACAATAGATTGGGAGTTCCGCCGCCAGAAGCCTCCGTAAACACCAAAAACCAATCTAGACCCGTTCTGGCACCCTGCCGGAGGGGGAACCCCTCTCCAGTGGCCATCTTCATCTTCTCGGTGCTCTCCATGACGAGAGGGAGTAGTTCTCCCTTGGGGCTGAGGGTATGTACCAGTAGCTATGTGTTTGATCTGTCTCTCTCGTGTTCTTGAGGTGGTACGATCTTGATGTATCGCGAGCTTTGCTATTGTAGTTGGATCTTATGATGTTTCTCCCCCTCTACTCTCTTGTAATGGATTGAGTTTTCCCTTTGAAGTTATCTTATCGGATTGAGTCTTTAAGGATTTGAGAACACATGATGTATGTCTTGCATGGGATAACCGTGGTGACAATGGGTTATTCTATTGATTCACTTGATGTATGTTTTGGTGATCAACTTGCGGGTTCCGCCCATGAACCTATGCATAGGGGTTGGCACACGTTTTCGTCTTGACTCTTTGGTAGAAACATTGGGGCACTCTTTGAAGTACTTTGTGTTGGTTTGAATAGATGAATCTAAGATTGTGTGATGCATATCGTATAATCATACCCACGGATACTTGAGGTAACATTGAAGTATCTAGGTGACATTAGGGTTTTGGTTGATTTGTGTCTTAAGGTGTTATTCTAGTATGAACTCTATGATAGATCTAACGGAAAGAATAGCTTCGTGTTATTTTACTACGGACTCTTGAATAGATCGATCAGAAAGGATAACTTTGAGGTGGTTTCATACCCTACCATAATCTCTTCGTTTGTTCTCCGCTATTAGTGACTTTGGAGTGACTCTTTGTTGCATGTTGAGGGATAGTTATATGATCCAATTATGTTATTATTGTTGAGGGAACTTGCACTAGTGAAAGTATGAACCCTAGGCCTTGTTTCAACGCATTGCAATACCGTTTGTGCTCACTTTTATCATTAGTTATCTTGCTGTTTTTATATTTTCATATTTCAAAAACCTTTATCTACCATCCATATAACACTTGTATCACCATCTCTTCGCCGAACTAGTGCACCTATACAATTTACCATTGTATTGGGTGTGTTGGGGACACAAGAGACTCTTTGTTATTTGGTTGCAGGGTTGCTTGAGAGAGACCATCTTCATCCTACGCCTCCTACGGATTGATAAACCTTAGGTCATACACTTGAGGGAAATTTGCTACTGTCCTACAAACCTATGCACTTGGAGGCCCAACAACGTCTACAAGAAGAAGGTTGTGTAGTAGACATCACGGGCCGAGGTTTAGTCCGTCTTGTGCCCCTGTGATAGCGGCCTCGATCTTGGCTCCCATACTCGCTCTGAGAAGGCGCTCGCGTGTCAGGCCCAGAGTTGCAGGAAAGTTCAGTTAATAGTCTCTAGTTCAGTTAACGCTTCCTCAGCAACAGCCAGGATCGCTCCTCTGCTCAGCATCGTCGTGAACCATTAGATCTTTACTGTACCGTTTCTAGTAGTTAGTATTCCACTTCACAGTCTTGCCGGTAAATGCTTCCCCTATATAACAGCCGGGGTGTGGCTGAGTCGAGGCCATTCTATTCTCTTTGAATTTCCTAAATGGCTTCACTTATACACTAGCTTGCTTACAGATATTCAATGAAATAGATCAGGGTGACAATCTTCCCCTCGATTCATACAAATCCACCTGATTCCTCCCTTAAATCATAGCAAGGTCCTAAAAAATTGGTAATCAGAGCCAGTGATCCTTGGCGATGGCGTGATTTCGAGGAAAAAAAATCTCTGATGGGCGATTCCCACCCTTCCTCTTGATCGATGACAGAGTTTTGTTGATGGCCTTTCAGGGGCGTTGTGGTGATCGGCGGCAGTGTGGAGGCACTGGAGGCGGTGAGTGTTCGGGCGAAGATCTATCGAGCGGAATCAGTTGTTGGAGCAAATTGCTTGATCCGTAAAATTCCGAGTTCCTACACAGATTCGTGCACTATGGTGGCGTGGATCATGGCGGCGGCAGGATCAGAGGTACGGGCAGTGTTGCTGGAGATCTAGTGGTAAAATTCCTCACCTAATCCTCTGATCAAGGGAGATGGGTCGTGCAAAGGAAATTGACGAGGCGGGTCTGCAAGATGTCCTCGCACTGCGTGAAGATTTTGGTGTTCTGTAGCATGATAATGTTCACATGCGGTCAGAGATGTCCAAGTCACAAGACGACGTGCTTTCCATGAGTGCTAAATAGGGAGAAATCTCCAATCAAGTTGGAGGGGTAGAGCTGGTGGTTCTGGATCTTAGCAAACAACTATCCACCATCGGTTTAGTCCTGCAATCGCTAGTAAAAACCACAACCACACTGACTCAAAGTGAAATGCCATCAAGCTCAAATCAAGTTCCTATGTCCCCATCGCTGCATCAAGAGAATATACAGGATCAATTGGGCAGAACAGAACAACTGGGGAAGCAATTGAAACTAGAAAGAGAGAAATCAAAACAGATCGACGAACAACTAAAAAATCTGCCTCCAATACTACTACAGGATGGTCCAAACGCGACACTACGATCAGAGACCCTTCAACAAAACTGTGTGCGATGCCATAATCGCAAATGATGGTGTAAAAAAACTGTGAAAAAGGTGCAAAACATTTGTGATGACGGATGCATCAAACACGGTTCAGATTTTAGTTGCGTGTGCGATGCAGGGCATACGGTTCAGTTCAATTAAATGTTTGGGATGAGGAGGAACAAAAGAAACAGGCAACCTGATGAAGGCGTGTGCGATATACATCATACGGTTCACTAGGATGAACTTTGTGTGATTAGGCAACACAATAAAAACGGTGCACCTGAACAAGATGTGTGTGATACGCGGCAAATAGGTCCGTAATCAGAAATGTGTGCGAAGACCAATAATAACACAGACGACTACTGCTAATAAGCCGTGTGATTTGCTCTATCTATAGTAGAATAACATGTATATATATAACTTAAATAAACATCCAATTACATAAGTGACTATATAGATCATTCACACACACCTTAATCAACAATTGCATGCATTCTAAAGGAGGAGAAACGATCGTCTAGTCAACTACTTCTGTGACACTCCCGCCACTGCTATGTGGCTTGATCCCTCGTTTGGGGCAGGAAGAAGACAGTTCCTCATGGCAATGATCCGCTTGTACATCTCGTAGCTTGTGTACGCGTCCTTGGCCACGTACTTGATGTGTTCTTCATCCAGTATCTCATGCCAAACACTGTGCCAGGCGTTCTTGATCTCTTCCTTCATCTTTGCGTGGTAGGGGTTGATGATGGTCGAGGCGAGGTCAACCAGGGACTTCAGTTTGTTGTTGTCGCTCCCCCAGACCTTTTAGTAGCACTGGAAGTTGACAAGATTCGGGCATTTCAAGCTCGAAACCTGGATCGCTTTTAGATCGTTGGTGGTGTCCACTGTAGCGAAACTGTAGTCGGAGCTGTTGATACACCTAGAGAAACGCTTGGAAGGACTTGTGGCCAGGTGTTAGTGGTAGACGAGGATGTCATGTCGCATGCATAACTGGGAGACAGCAATCTTCTAATCATGGCCGGCATAACCCATGGTGTACTTGAGGTCGAAGCCGACCACTTGGTACTTGTCCTTGGTAAGGAACTGCTCCATAGTTTGGATGGAGCTCTCCACCGAGACCGAATCATCTGTGTACACCACCAAGAGAGCATTCCCCCTCACGTGGGTGTCGATGACATGTTGCGTGGTGAACTGCCCGCCGCTGTCATTGTCGGCCGCTGGGAGCGCCATTGAAACCGCTGGATGCCCTCTCTATATGTGTCCTTGTGGGTGTGCTTATTGTGTCGTGTGAGACTGATACGTCCATTTTGCATCATGCTTTTATATCAATATCTATTGCATTATGGGTTGTTATTACACTTTATGTCACAATACTTATGCCTTTTCTCTCTTATTTTACAAGGTTTACATCAAGAGGGAGAATGCCGGCACCTGGAATTCTGGGCTGGAAAAGGAGCAAATATTAGAGACCTATTATGCACAACTCCAAAAGTCCTGAAACTCCACAAAAGTCAGTTTTGGAATGTACTAAAAATATTGGGCGAAGAAAGCACCAGAGGGGGCAAGCCACCGTCCACGAGGGTGGGGGTAGGGCGCGCCCCCTGCCTCGTAGGCCACTTGGCAGGCCTTCGATGCCCATCTTTTGGTATAAGGTGTCTTTCGCCTTGGAGAAAATTAGAAGGAAGCTTTTGGGACGAAGTGCCGCTGTCTCGAGGTGGAACCTTGGCGGAACCAATCTAGGGCTCCGACGAAGCTGTTCTGCCAGGGAAACATCCCTCCAGGAGGGGGAAATTGTCACCATCGACCCTCTCATCAGGAGGGGGTCAATCTCCATCAGCATCTTCACCATCACCATCTCCTCTCAAACCCTAGTTCATCTCTTGTATCTGATCTTTGTCTCGAAACCTCAGATTGGTACCTGTGGGTTGCTAGTAGTGTTGATTACTCCTTGTAGTTGATGCTAGTTGGTTTATTCGGTGGAAGATTATATGTTCATATCCTTTATGCATATCAATACCCCTCTGATTATGAACATTAATATGATTTGTGAGTAGTTACGTTTGTTCCTCATGACATGACACTTCACCATTGTGTGGGCCTAGGGGAAGGCATTCGGAATAGATGACGGGTGCTAGAGTGACAAAAGCTTAAACCCTAGTTTATGTGTTGCTTCATAAGGGGTTGATTTGGATCCATATGTTTCATGCTATGGTTAGGTTTACCTTAATTCTTCTTTTGTTGTGGATGCTTGCGAGGGGGGTTAATCATAAGTGGGATGCTTGTCCATGGAAGGGCATGATGAAAACTAGCTTGATGATAATTCCCATGTGTCCTCAGGAACGCTTTCCGTTATATAAGAGTTTCTCCAGGCTTGTCCTTTCGTACAAAAAGGATTGGGCCACCTTGCTACACCTTGTATACTTTTGTTACTTGTTACTCATTACGAATTATCTTATCATAGAAGTATCTGTTACCGATAATTTCAGTGCTTGCAGAGAATACCTTACTGAAAACTGCTTGTCATTCCCTTCTACTCGTCGTTGGGTTTGACACTCTTACTTATTGAAATGACTATGATGGATCCCCTATACTTGTGGGTCATCAAGACTCTTTTCTGGCACTATTGCCGGGGAGTGAAGCACCTTTGGTAAGGAAAAAATTATAGTGTGCTGAAATTTACTGTCACTTGTTACTATGGAAAATAATCCTTTAAGGGGCTTGTTCGGGGTATCTTCACCCTGACCAGTAGAGCAAAGAGTTGCTCCTCAACCTACTGAACCTACTGGACCTACTGAAAATGTTTACTTTGAAATTCCTTCAGGTATGATAGAGAAACTGCTAGCTAATCCTTTTACAGAGAAGCAACATTACATCCCGATATGCACCTAATCTATGTGGATGAAGTTTGTGGATTATTTAAGCTTGCAGGTATGCCCGAGGATGTTATCAAGAAGAAGGTCTTCCCTTTATATTTGAAGGGAAAGGCATTGACATGGTTTAGCTATGTGATGATATTGGACCATGTAACTACAACCGATTGAAATTGGAATTTCGTCAGAAGTTTTATCCTATGCATCTAGTTCATCGTGATCGTAATTATATATATAATTTTTGGCCTCGCGAAGGAGAAAGTATCGCTCAAGCTTGGGGGAGGCTTAAGTCAATTTTATATACATTCCCCAATCATGAGCTCCCAAAAGAAATTATTATTCAAAAAATTTATGCTCAGCTCTCTCTCAATAATCGATCCATGCTCGATACTTCTTGTACTGGTTCTTTTATGATGAAGACTATTGAATTCAAATGGGATTTAGTGGAAAGAATTAAATGCAACTCTGAAGATTGGGAAGTCGACGAAGGTAAGGAGTCAGGTATAACACCTAAGTTTGATTGTGTTAAATCTTTTATGGATACCGATGCTTTTCGTGAATTTAGCACTAAATATGGACTTGACTCCGAGATAGTAGCTTCTTTCTGTGAATCATTTGCTACTCATGTTGATCTCCCTAAGTATAAGTGGTTTAAATACCATCCTCACATTGAATTAAAAGTAGTTGAACCTATTAAAGTTGAAGAAAATACTATCACTTATAATGTTGATCCAAGTGTTCCTACCGCTTATATTGAGAAACCACCTTTCCCTGTTAGAATAAAGGATCATGCTAAAGCTTAAACTGTGGTTCGTAAGAGTAATGCTAGAACACCTACACTCCCTGAGCAAATTAATGTTGAACCTAGTATTGCTATGGTTAAAGATCTCTTGGTCGATAATATTGATGGGCATGTTATTTACTTCTGTGATGAAGCTGCTAGAATTGCTAGACCCGATACTAAAGATAAACACAGACATGTTGTAGGCATGCCTATTGTTTCTGTTAAAATAGGAGATCATTGCTATCATGGCTTATGTGACATGGGTGCTAGTGCGAGTGCAATACCTCATTCTTTATACGAACAAATTATGCATGATATTGCACCTGCTGAGATAGAAGGTATTGATGTTACAATTAAGCTTGCCAATAGAGATACTATTTCACCAGTTGGCATTGTTAGAGATGTTGATGTCTTGTGTGGGAAAGTTAAATGTTCTACTGATTTTCTTGTTCTTGGTTCCCCGCAAGATGACTTTTGTCCCATTATATTTGGTAGACCATTCTTGAATACTGTTAATGCTAAGATAGTTTGTAAAAAGGGATATTGTTTTTGTTGGTTTAGGGGATATGTCTCATGATTTTAATTTTGCTAACTTTCGTAGACAACCCCATGATAAAGAATTGCCTAGTAAAGATGAAATTATTGGTCTTGCTTCTATTGCCGTGCCTCCTAATGATCCTTTAGAACAATATTTGCTAGACCATGAAAATGATATGTTTATGAATGAATGAAGGGAAATAGATGAAGTACTTTTTAAACAGGGACTTATTTTGAAGCACAACTTGCCTATTGAAATTCTAGGGGATCCTCCTCCACCCAAGGTTGATCCCGTGTTTGAGCTTAAACCAATACCTGATACTCTTAAATATGCTTATCTTGATGAAAAGAAGATATATCCTGTTATTATTAGTGCTAACCTTTCAGAGCAAGAAGAAGAGAAATTATTGAAACCTCTGAAGAAGCACCGCGCTGCTATTAGATATACTCTTGATGATCTTAAGGGCATTAGTCCCACTCTAGGCCAGCACAAAATAAAATTGGAGAAAGACACTAAGCAGTTGTTGATCACCAACGATGGTTAAATCCTAAGATGAAAGAACTGGTAAGAAATGAAATACTAAAGCTTCTAGAGGCAGGTATAATTTATCCTGTTGTTGATAGTCAGTGGGTAAGTCCTGTCCATTGTCTCCCTAAGAAGGGAGGTATTACTGTTGTTCCTAAAGATAAAGATGAATTGATCCCACAAAGAATTGTTATAGGTTATAGAATGGTAATTGACTTCCGCAAACTAAATAAAGCTATAGAAAGGATCATTACCCTTCACCTTTTATTGATCAAATGCTAGAAATATTATCCAAACATACACATTTTAGCTTTCTAGATGGTTATTCTGGTTTCTCTCAGATACCTGTGTCAAAAGAGGATCAAGAAAAGACCACTTTTACTTGCCCTTTTGGTACCTTTGCTTATAGACGTATGCCTTTTGGTTTATGTAATACACCTGCTACCTTTCAAAGATGTATGACTACTATATTCTCTAACTTTTGTGAAAAGATAGTTGAGGTTTTCATGGATGATTTCTCCGTTTATGGAACTTCTTTTGATGATTGCTTAACCAACCTTGATCGAGTTTTGCAGAGATGTGAACAAACTAATCTTGTCTTGAATTGGGAGAAGTGCCACTTTATGGTTAATGAAGGTATTGTCTTGGGGCATAAAGTTTCTGAAAGAGGTATTGAAGTTGATAAAGTTGATGCTATTGAAAAGATGTCGTGTCCTAAGGACATTAAAGGTATAAGAAGTTTCCTTGGTCATCCCGGTTTTTATAGGAGGTTCATTAAAGACTTCTCAAAAATTTCTAGGCCTCTGACTAATCTCTTACAAAAAGATGTTACTTTTGTCTTTGATGATGATTGTGTAGAAGTATTTGAAATACTTAAGAAAGCCTTGATTGCTGCACCTATTGTTTAGCCACCTGATTGGAATTTACCCTTTGAAATTATGTGTGATGCCAGTGATTATGCTGTAGGTGCTGTTCTAGGACAAAGAGTTAAAAAGAAATTAAATGTTATCCAATATGCTAGTAAAACTCTAGACAGTGCCCAAAGAAATTATGCTACTACTGAAAAAGAATTTTTGGTAGTTGTATTTGCTTGTGATAAGTTCAGACCTTATATTTTTATTCTGAAGTCACTGTGTCACTCCGAGGCTTATGGAGGACACCACGCTGGGGATAGAACTGCACATAAGGTATTGCAATCCGGTTTTATTGGCCTACTCTATTCAAAGATGCTCGTAAGTTTGTCTTGTCTTTTGATGTAATATTAGTAGACATCAAGAAATGCCTATGAATTATTCACTTGTTATTGAACCATTTGATGTCTGGGGCTTTGATTATATGGGACCGTTTCCTTCCTCTAATGGGTATACACATATTTTAGTTGCTGTTGATTACATTACTAAGTGGGTGGAAGCTATTCCAGCTAGTAGTTCTTATCATAACACCTCTATTAAGATGCTTAAAGAAGTTATTTTTCGGAGGTTTGGTGTCCCTAGATACTTAATGACTGATGGTGGTTCACATTTTATTCATGATGCTTTTCGTAAAATGCTTACTAAGTATGATGTTAATCATAGAATTGCATCTCCATACCACCCACAATCTAGTGGTCAAGTATAACTGAGTAATAGAGAGATTAAATTAATTTTGCAAAAGACTGTTAATAGATCTACAAAGAATTGGTCCAAGAAACTCGATGATGCATTATGGGCCTATAAAACTGCATATAAAAATCATATGGGTATGTCTCCATATAAAATGGTTTATGGAAAAGCTTGTCACTTAGCTCTCGAACTAGAACATAGGCATATTGGGCCATTAAACATCTCAATTATGATTTCAAACTTCCCAGTGAGAAGAGACTATTTGACATTAGATCACTTGATGAGTGGAGAACATAGGCCTATGAGAATGCCAAAGTGTTTAAAGAAAAAGTTAAAAGATGGCATGACAAAAGGATACAAAAGCGTGAGTTTAATGTAGGTGATTATGTTTTGTTATACAACTCTCGTTTAAGATTTTTTGCAGGAAAACTCCTCTCTAAATGGGAAGGTCCTTATGTTATCGAGGAGGTCTATCGTCCGGTTCCATAAAGATCATCAACTTCGAAGGCACAAATCCGAAGGTGGTGAATGGTCAAAGAATCAAACATTATATCTCAGGTAATCCCACAAATTTTGAAACCAATGTTAGTAATACCGTAACCCCGGAAGAGTACATAAGGGACACTTTCCAAAACCTTTCAGACTCCGAAAAGGAATAGGTATGTGGTACGGTAAGTAAACCGACTCCAAAACAGTTCTAATGGCAATTTTTCTCCATTTTGGAATATTTAAGAAAATAGGAAAATAAGTAGTCTGGAATGGACACGACACATCCACGAGGGTGGAGGGCGCGCCTTGCCCCCCTGGGCGCGCCACTTGCCTCGTGGCCACCTCGTGTGCCCTACGGACTCCGATTTCTTGCACGATAATTCTTTTGGTCAGTAAAAATTCATTATATATTCTCCCGAAGGTTTTGACCACCGTACCATGACAAAATCCTATGTTTTTATCTTGAGTTGTTTCTACAGCAGATTTAGAGCAAGATATCATCTCAAGACTCTGACGGAGAGAGCTATGTCTCACATCTCATTGCTGACCCAAAGACCTATAGGGACCTATCTCCTTATGGTCAAACTATGGATGATGAGGAGGATGCTCATTTGATGAGGATCGATGATTCAAGTTTGGAGGAGGAGGATGTTCCTCTACCTCAACCTAGGGATAGGCACGTGAAGTTCAAGAAGTCTAGTCTCCCTAAGAGGGCTAACCGGTCTAATAACGGATTTATTCCTTCTCATTTTTGGCATAAGAGCAAAGGAGATTTATGTGACAAGATCTTGAAGCTAGAGTTGGAGGTCAATGATTTAAAGGAGGAAATTGCTCTCCTCAACTACAATATGAAAAAGATGAAGGCACAATTGTCATCACCACCACCATCTTATTCACCACCAAAGGAGAACTGAGTATCGGGTATGGGCACTCCCCTTGGCAACTGCCAAGCTTGGGGGAGGTGCCCCAGTATTGTATCACCAACACACTTCTATCTTTACCGTTTTTCTTAGTTCGATCCTTTTGGTTATATGCTAATCTAGTGGAATAAAGTTTAGTATGATCTAGCTTTGAGTTTTGTGTTGATCCTTATCTATGTAATCAAGTCCCTGAGCTATATTTAATAAAGATTAGTTTTGAGTCAAGGGCTTGGTTATCTTGCTATGATCTTGAGGGAATAAAAGAAAAAAAAAGAGAAAGATTAAAAAGAATAAAGAGATCATATTGATCTTATGGAGAGTAATGACTTCACACATAAAGAGTATGATGAATAAAAGTTATTGAGAGTTGACAAACATAGTTTTGGTCATTGTTGCAATTAATAGGAAGTAATAAAGAAAGAGAGGTTTTGACATTTAAATACAGTATCTTGGACATCTTTTATGATTGTGAGCACTCATTAAAATATGACATGCTAAAAAGTTGATGTTGGACAAGGAAGACAACGTAATGGGTTATGTTTTCTTATATCCGAAATAAATTATATTGTCATGGATCATCCAACATGTTGAGCTTGCCTTTCCCCCTCAAGCTAGCCAAATTCTTTGCACCAAGTAGAGATACTACTTGTGCTTCCAAATATCCTTAAACCCAGTTCTGCCATGAGAGTCCACCATATCTACCTATGGATTGAGTAAGATGCTTCAAGTAAGTTGTCATTGTTGCAAGCAATAAAAATTTCTCTCTAAATATGTATGATCTATTAGTGTGGAGAAAATATTCTTTATATGAGCTTGTGATATGGAAGAAATAAAAGCGACGGACTGCATAGTAAAGGTCCCTATCACAAGTGGCAATATAAAGTGACGTTCTTTTGCATTAAGGTTTTGTGTATCCAACCATGAAAGCACATGGCAGCCTCTGCTTCCCTCTGCGAAGGGCCTATATTTTATTTTTATCCTAAACCTTATACAAGAGTCATAGTGATCTTCACCTTTCCTTTTTACATTTTATCCTTTGGCAAGCACTATGTGTTGGAAAGATCCTGATATATATAGCTAATTGGATGTTGGTTTTGATAAAGCATTATTGTTGACATTACCCTTGAGGTAAAAGGTTGGGAGGCAAAACTATAAGCCCCTATCTTTCTCTGAGTCCGATTAAAACTTCATTCCCATAAGTATTGCGTGAGTGTTTGCAACTATGAAAGAATAAATGATAGTTGAGTATGTTGACTTGCTAAAAAGCTCTTATATTGACTCTTTTCGATGTTATGATAAATTGAAATTTCCTCAATGACTGAGATTATAGTTTGCTAGTTTTCAACGAAGTTTCTGATTCATACTTTACATTGTGAATAGATTGTTACTTTAGCATAAGAAACCATATGACTATATATATATATATATATATGTTGCTATTCTAAGAATGATCATGATGCCCTCATGTCTATATTTTATTTTATTGACACCTCTATCTCTAAACATGTGGACATATTTTTCAATATCGGCTTCCACTTGAGGACAAGCGAGGTCTAACCTTGGGGGTGTTCATACATCCATTTTGCATCATGCTTTTATATCGATATCTATCGCATTATGGGTTGTGTCGTGGAGTTGACACAGCAGATGACCTAGAGCAAGGACTTAGTCGTAGGGCCATTGCACTAGGAAGCTTAAAGGGGTTAATCGGGACAAAGGACACACGAGAGAGTTTTTATACTAGTTCGGCCCCTTACGATGAAGGTAAAAGCCTACGTCTAGTTGGGATTGGTATTGCTGAAGTTTCGATCTCCAAGAGGCTCAACTCGCCGGCTTGGTTATGGACTTGGTTGTTTCTTCACCTAAGCCGCCACTGGGTCGTCCCCTTATATACATGGGTTGACGCCTGGTGGCCTATAGAGTCCAGGCCGGCTCATAAACAATGTCCGGCTCGATGACTAGTTAATTCTACCTTATGATACAAGTCACACCACTATGACGGTTTATCACTACGGGCCATAAGTCGCCCGTGGGCTTTAGACCCTTTACTGAACCACCATCTTCATGATTGATCCTGGGCTTTGCATGATAATCCTCTTTTCATAACCCGGCCCCGCTAGGGAGGCTTACACAAATTGTTATATCCCCGACATTAGGCCCCAGATTGATTTGAACCGGTTCATGTCAATCTTAAAATACCTTAAGAAACAAGCCTTCTGTCTTCTGTACGTGCATAAGTTATAACCCGCCGTGACATCATCTTCTGGATCCACGGTAACCCACTGTGACGTCATCTTCCATTAAATTCATTTTTCTTTTACTCCGTCATATCCTCAACGGATCTTTGCCTTTACTGACCATCCCGAAAACCGAGGCGTCGGAGTTGATGGATAATGATGTTCGGTCTCCTCGTTTCTCGTGCCATCTCAGTCAGCCTTTCCTTATAAATAAGCACGACCTAGGTCTTTTTCATTCTCCCCCTTCGGTTGTCTTCCTCCTCTCACTGTTTCGCTGCCGCTCGAGCTCTGCCGGCACCGCCACAGATCTCCTCGTCCTCTCCATCTCAGGCCACTGCATCGACCTGATTTGACCAGAGAAACGTGACGAACCTCCGCAGCAGCTCTGCATCCGTAAGTCCCTTTCCTTCTCTGCCTTAGATCTGCATTACGGCTTCTCGAGTTCGTCGGTGTTCGTCGCCGCCTGTTACAGACCCTTGATAGATTTCACCTCGGATGCCCTTTCCTGATCGTCAGATAGTGTAGAACTGCTGCGGTAGCTGTTTTGCACCCATTTTAAATGCAAATAGATCTCTTTTTCCAGTATAGATGCTTCGTTATAGCTGATGAACTCATCTGTACTGGATTTTTAGGTCTAGAATATTTTCTTTTTGGGACAGCCTTTTGATCCAAAATAATAATGATAGCCTGGTGAAACTTGTTTATGCCAACAGTTAGCTGAATATGCTTTCTGAGAAAATCTGTAGTCATGGCGGCTTACCACTCCGGCTTTCTTTTCCTTATATGTCATTGGCTGTGTTTGTTTGGGCTTTAGTTTCAACAGATTCAGCTATGGACTTGTTGTGCTAGCAAAACTGCTGTGCCGCAGAAACAACTCTAGTAAAGGTTAGCTGTTTGGCAACGCAGCTGTGGAAACGACTCTGAGCTAATGAAAAGCCTGAAATGCCCTTAGAGCACTGAGATCAGTGTAACTTGTTGATTTAGTGTTAATAGATTGTTGGTATCTTGACTGACAGGGAATGATTTGTTCTATGGTAATGCATAAAATCTTTCATAAAAATATTTTTCTCACTTTCTTGGTCATATATACATAAAAATATCTTGACTCACGCGTGTAGTTCATGTTGCCTTCATCCGAGGAAGTGGGAATGACGTCGCCAAGCAAAGGTGTTGACCGTGAGACTGCAGGCATTTAATTTTCATCCTCATCACATTAATCAAAGTGCGCGTCGGAGGCCGGCGGTGGATGAAGGTGAGTGGAGGCGGTGGAGGGGACCGGCGAGTAGGGATGGCGACGAGTGGAGGCAGCGTCAGCTCCCGCGGCGGATGACGGAGAGTGGAGGCGGTGGATGACGGCGGCGGCGGGGGCTCTTGCGGCGGCGGTGGCAGAACCCTAGGTTCCTCATCCTCTCGCTGCCCTCTGTGTGCGTGTGTTAACGATGAAGGAGATGAGACGGGGATCGACTGAAACGGGGCATCGGGGGCATTCCTTTCGTAATTGGGCTGAATTAACAAGGGCATCGATGGGAATTTCACTGAGGCAAAACAGTTTCTGGGTTGAAGCACGGCTCGGCTCGCTTCAACCAGTACCACATAAATACGACTGAAACTGTTTTGGACTGTGAGCCCAAAGCAGCTCCGTTTTAGCTGTTTGTTACGGCTTCAGCTTATTTCTACCGGAAACTGGTCTCTAAAGCCCAAACAAACACAGCCATTAGCCCTTAGTTAAGTCGTCGTTACTTGTTTTACATCTTCAACCTTTAACTGTTAATTTTGCCGTAAACTAAACCGGCATGTTGTTTTTTCTTTTTCAGTCCCTTGCACATCATGCGGTCAAAGACACCCACCATCTACAATTGGGTCCCCTCAACCATAAGTGAGGATCTTTTAAAAGAGTTCTTCCTCATCGGGTTTCTGACCTCAAAAAGCATCATGTCTTATCATGCTCCTGACCCGAAAGAAGAATGACCAAATCCAAAAAACGGCGAAGTGATCGTCTTTACTGACCACATGAACCGTGGCTTCTCACCGCCCGGTTCAAAGTTTTTTAGAGAAGTTCTTCACTTTTTCAAACTCAATCCTCAAGACATTGGGCCCAATTCCATATCGAATATTTGTAACTTCCAAGTGCTCTGTGAGGTATATCTTCAGCAAGAGCCGACTGTGGAATACTTCTATCTAAACCGGCAGAACGAGTGCACCAACAGCCTTAGCTTAGAGCTTGGAGGCATCTCAATTCAGCGCCGGCAGGGTGTCGCCTTCCCTCTCATAGTTTTGCCAAGTCACCCAAAGGATTGGAACCAAACTTGGTTTTACTGTCAGGACATCTCACCCGCCAACGAGAAGCCACTCCTGGGTTACCGCCCCGATCGTCTTGACTCCAAGTTCGCACTACCAAATAAACTTACCGTTGCTGAACGCAAGAAGCCGCCTCCATCTATCAGAAGAATCAACAGTTTGTTGGGGAACGGTTTAACCGGAGTCGACCTAACCCACTGCTGGATCTCATGGCGGATTATTCCATTAAGCCGTGGTTCAAAATTGATGTATGAATATGGTGGAGACCCGGACGACGATCTTCATCATACCCCGGTTCAACTAACCGAGGAGGACATTGTCGCAATGTCAAACCTTCTGATGAATGCAAAGTATGAAGATTGCAATGTTGTTGGGTTAAATCCCTTCTGTAAACTTAACCCGGTACCAGAAGTAAGGATATTCTGATCTTTTTTCCTTTGTATTTTGTCCAGCCGTATTTTTTAACACTGATCCTTCCTCATGTCTTTGTAGGCCAACTCTGTCTTTTGGAAAGTGAAATATGATCACGAAGCTGCCAAGAAGGCGAAACTCACCTCCATGAACGCCAAGAAATCGACCCGGAGATCGAAGAAGAAAAAGAAGACCATTGCTGAAGATTTAATGAAACTTGATGACACGTCTGACTCGGAGGTAGCCCTTGATTCCCTTGGCCAATTTTTTAAAAATCTTATTGACACTGATCCTTACCAGGATGACACTGGGCCCAGTCAGGTTGGGGAAGCAGAGGTAACTATCATTTCCTCCGACTCAGAGCCCTTACCAAGACACAAAGTTTGACGAGTAAGGTTTTCTAACCCCTTAGCTCACTTGGATCCCAACTTTCATTTGAAAAAGCAGCAACATGAAAGCCGCCGTGAAGTTGGGATTGAAGATGAACCGGCTGTGGTCCTTCAATAGACCCCTCGGAAACGCCCGAACGAGGTTTACTTATTGTTGTCTTTAACCAGTTTTAATGAATCCTGCTCCTTGTATTTCCTTTAACTCCTTTCTTTTATCTTTTCAGGAGGTGTCTCGTTCCTCAGGAGACTCCTCACAAACACAATTTCCGGCTTTCAAGACTGCTCCTGGGTATTCAGAAATCCTCTTTTCTTCCGGGTTGCTCAATTGCATCTTGATGCTAACAATCTTGCAATATTTTTTCCTTACTGGCGAGGCTAAATCCAAGAAGGCGAAGGCAACAAAACCGGCGGAAGACCCGCCAGTGCTGGCATCTGACCTGGCTAGGCCGCTTTCTCCATTAACTGACGCCCCAGAAGACCCGCCTATTTTCAATGAAGCAAATCCTCCTGAGTCGTCTCTTGATGAAGCCACTATGAATCCTTCCACAGTTGGACCGTCAAGCTCAACTGACCTGCTGTCTCTAGGAGCTCAAGATGTTCAAATTACTGGGAGCTGCTTTGTTGAGCCGGGGAACCCAACGGTGCTGGCTCGGTGTACAGAAAAGCAAGAGGCATTGGAGAGGTAGAAGGTTCACTTTGACGTTGCCAACTATGACCGTCTCAATGCCAGTGATATCTTATCCGGCTATCTCAGTCATGTACACTCCAGTCATGAGTCTGAGATCGAGATGGTCAAGCAGCTTCAGTTGAAGTATGAGGTACGTTGTTTTTGGTTTACTAATATTCCCTCAGCCCCCAAGTCTTCAGATTATGAGAGAAACGGAATATCCTATAGACTTAAAATATAGGCCGAGACTTTTACCTCTGAATCTTTGCCTGATATTGATAGAACAAAAATTTCACCTATAGTCCCCAAGGACCGATTTATTTTGATCATTAATGAATCGGTACTTTAGAATTGAAAACTGTCTTCAAAGTATTTAACGCTCTGGTTTAACCGTGATAACCTTGCTGAACTGCGTACATTAGCCCCCAAGTGCCAAGTGTTGTTACTTTGTAAAGGACTTGGGACTTCAAATATGTTTGTAGAGTCATAAAAATTTGATTTGGCATACATTAGCCCCCAAGTGTCAAGTGGTTTATTCGTAAAGTACTTGAGACTTGAATCTTGAATTTGGATATTTGAATTTGAAACCAAGTCTTGACTTATCTGAACGTTTCACAGAATGCCTTGTCTGAACTGAACTCTCAATTGACTGACGCAAAGACCCGGCTGGAGAGTCAGGAGTCAGAAATCAAATCTTCCACCTCTAAACTACAAATAAGCCTTTCTGCCAGGGAAAATTTGAAGACCAGCTTTGCTGCCAAGGAGAAGACTTGGGAAAATGAGAAAACACTTCTGACCCGACAAGCTGAAACAGTCGAAATAGCTCTGAAAGAAATTTCAACAGAGCTGAACAGTTTAAAGGGCCGGATGTCTCAGATGGTCACTGCTATCTTTGGTAAGCTCCCTCATTTGGCCTTTCGTATATTTTTGCCAAACCGGAGTATAATCCGCCAACTAACTCTGTTAAAAATATATGTAGGTCCTCGAAGTAAGAATCTAAGCCAAGACCCGTTGATTAATCTGAAGGCAGTATACACTTTAGTTGAACAATTGTATATCGGTGCACAATGGGCTCTGGCTGCTATCTCTCCTACTAATCAAGGACCTAACCGGCTGAGTGACGCCCTAAAGAAGCTATCCATCCTTCCTGCCAGGTTCCAAGAAGTAAAACACTCCTGTGCGTGAGCTGGAGCTTTGACTACCCTAAGCCGCTCCAAGGCTTGGGTGCCAGACCTAGACCCGGCGGATGTGGCAAGGGGCTATCCTACCGTGAAGGAGGACGGGTCTCTTTTTGATCAAGATGACTTTATAGCCTGTGTCCGCGAAGTCCGGCCTCAGGTGACTAGTCTTAGAGATGATACCAATGTGGATAAGTACCAGCCGGGTTTTGATAGTGTGAATAAGAAGATGGCCCCTCCCTCATATAAAGTAACAGACTTGATCCCACCAGTGAGTGAAAATACATTTGCCCCGGAGGTTGACCCGGTCGGCCTGATTGACGACGAAGCCGAATTTTTCGCCATGAACGACTTTGATTGATCAAAACCCAACTTCCAGCAGACTCAAGATGGTGAACTGGCTAGGGAGGGATAATGAACATCTTCATGGGCTTTATAAAGCCTTGTAATAGCTTAGCTATTAAAACACTTCAAGTTTGCTTGTGCCATCGCGCATAAAAATACTTATCCGTGAATCTGTATTTCGTGATGCCAATGTTTAATGCTTGCTTATGCATCGCTTAACGCTTGTCTCTGCAATGTTTGAACTATGTTCCTGTAAATACAAAGAAAAGACTGGCATGGCGGTTTAGAACCAAACGGGTTTAAACACCGAATGTAGATCCAATATATTTATCTCGATAAGAGCGGAGACAAATGAAAGATAAGGGCTAATATGAACCTTTTGGCTAACACAGCGGGTAAGTATGTATAAGTAATGACCATACCTTATCCCTGTTGATCCTTAGATTGCCAGTTTAAATAATCCGGGTGATTGAATTTGATAACTCAATGTTTATGAAAAGTTAATGCAATGATCGTTATACCTTAGTAGCTCATACCTTTTGATCCTTGAACCACCAGCTTGAATGACCCGGGTGACTGTGTTGTCCAATAAGTGAGCTAGTGAAGAAGACTAGGCTAATTTTTTTGTAATATTGAGACAACAACAAACTAAAAGGCAAGCAATAAATAACAAGAATAATTTTAATCTTGTATTCAAAAAGGTTGGTGGTTTATGATTCGAATACGACCAGTAAACTAGACCAAAGGGGTTAAGCTAAGGTTCAAATACGACCGTATAGCCCCAGTGGCTTTGGCGTTGCGCCGATCAAGAGGGTACCGACAGCTATGTTCTCTTTGGTTCGAATACAACCTATGTTTGAACAGGAAGCCCCCAAATGACCTTGAGAGGTTTTTAACGACCCTGATTCGAATACGATCCAAGTCGGACTCAAGAGGGGTTAAGCTATGATTCGGATACGATCAAGAAGCCCCCAAGTGAGTTTGGCCTTGAGCCGATCAAGAGGGTTACGACAGCTATGTTCTCTTTGGTTCGAATACGACCTATGTTTGAACAGGAAGCCCCCAAGTAACTATGATATTACATCTTAGATTCGGATACAGTCATAAGCTGGACAAAAAGGGTAAACTTGATTCAAATATGATCAGCTCCTTAATAGTTATTTGAAAAATAAGATTTAACAAATATGCATAATCTTTGAAAAGAAAAGAGACTGATGGTCTTACTTTATTGCTTATCATGGTATATACAATGTGAACGTATGTACATGAGGAGAGCCGGTGGCTCAAGTGTAGTACGACCGAAGTTGAGCAATGTTCCACGGCCGACGGGTCTCCTCCTCCGACTTACGTGAGTCTGCATGCTCTCAAACGTCAATGAGGTAATATGACCCATTGTTTAAATTCTTACTGACCACAAAGGGTCCTTCCCAAGGTGGGGATAACTTGTGTGCATCTCAGAGATCCTGGATGAGCCGGAGCACCAAGTCACCTTCCTGAAAAGTCCTGGACTTAACCCGGCGGCTGTGGTATCGGCACAGGTCTTGTTGATAAATCACTGACCGGGATGCTGCTAAGTCTCTCTCTTCATCCAACAAGTCAAGTGCATCCTGTCTGGCTTGTTCATTATTAGCTTCAACATAAGCCATCACAAGGGGCGAGTCATGATGGAGGTCACTAGGAAATACTGCTTCTGCTCCATAAACCATGAAGAAAGGTGTGTAACCCGTAGACCTATTGGGCGTAGTGTTGATACTCCATAATACCGAGGGTAATTCCTCTAACCAACAACCCGGCGTTCGTTGTAGAGGAACCATGAGCCGGGGTTTGAGCCCTTTAAAAATTTCCTAATTGGCTCTCTCAGCTTGACCATTGGATTGAGGGTGAGCTACAGAAGAAACATCAAGTCGGATGTGTTCTCGTTGACAGAACTCTTCCATAGCCCCTTGAGACAGATTGGTGCCATTGTCTGTGATAATACTGTGTGGGAAACCGAAATCAAAGATCACTTTTTTCATGAACTGAACCGCCGTGGCTGCGTCACACTTGCTCACAGGCTCCGCCTCAACCCACTTGGTGAATTTATGAACTGCCACCAGGAGATGCGTCTTTATATCCTTAGACCTCTTGAAAGGTCCCACCATGTCAAGTCCCCTAACCGAAAACGGCCAAGTGATTGGAATCATCCGGAGTTCTTGAGCCGGCACATGTGCTCATCGTGCAAATTTCTGACATCCATCACATCTACTGACCAGATCTTCCGCATCAGCGTGAGCCGTCAACCAGTAAAAACCATGACGAAATGCCTTGGCCACTAAAGATTTTGACCCGGCGTGATGACCACAATCGCCTTCATGGATCTCACGAAGGATTTCTTAACCTTCTTCAGGAGAAACACACCGTTGAAAAGCTCCGGAAACACTGCGATGAAATAACTCTCCATCTGAAATCGTCATGGACTTAGATCGTCGGGTTATCTATCGAGCCATGGTCTCATCCGCTGGCAACTCTCCCTGGGTCATGTAAGCCAAGAAAGGCACCGTCCAATCTGGGATGACATGAAGAGCCACCACCAACTGAGCGTCCGAGTCAGGAACAGCTAAATCTTCTTCTGTGGGCAACTTGACAGAGGGGTTATGCAAAACATCCAAAAAGGTGTTAGGTGGCACCGGCTTACGCTGAGACCCTAGCCAGCTTAAAGCATCAGCTGCTTCGTTCTTTCGACGGTCAATGTGTTCCACCTGATAACCTTTAAAATATCCTGCAACGGAATCAACCTCTCGGCGATAAGCCGCCATGAGAGGGTCTTTGGAATCCCACTTGCCAGATACCTGTTGAGCCACTAGATCCGAGTTACCAAGACATCTGACCCAGCTCCAGCTCATCTCTTTTGCCACTCGAAGACCATGGAGCAAGGCTTCATACTCTGTTGCGTTGTTAGTGCAAGGAAACATCAACCGTAACACATAACAAAATTTGTCACCTCATGGGGAAGTCAGCACGACTCCAGCCCCCGAGCCTTCCAATTGCCTGGATCCATCAAAATGAATAGTCCAATACGTGTTGTCTGGCTTCTCTTCCGGCATCTGCATCTCTGTCCAGTCATTGATGAAGTCGACCAGGGCTTGAAATTTAATTGCAGTATGTGGAACATACTTCAACCCATGAGACCCAAGCTCAATTGCCCATTTGGCGACTCGCCCCGTGGCTTCTCTGTTTTGAATAATATCTCCTAAAGGAGCAGAGCTAGCCACAGTGATTGGATGTCCCTGAAAGTAATGTTTAAGCTTCCGGCTCGCCATGAACACCCCATAAACAAGCTTCTACCAATGTGGATATCGTTGCTTAGACTCAATTAGCACTTCACTGACATAATAAACCGGCCGCTGAACTGGATGCTCTTTGCCAGCCTCCTTGTGCTCTACCACAATAGCCACACTAATAGCCCGTGAGTTGGCAGCCACATATAACAATAGCGGCTCTTTCTCAATTGGAGCAGCTAGGACCGGCGGCTCAGCCAACTGTGCCTTCAGATCCTCAAAAGCAGCGTTCGCTGCATCGCTCCAAACAAAAATGTTTGTTTTCTTCATCAACTGATACAGAGGCATAGCCTTTTCCCCTAACCGGCTTAAAGCAGCCACATGACCCGCGAGCCACTAAACATCATTGACGCAGGTTGGTTTGGCTAGGGATGTAATTGCCTTGATTTTCTCCGGGTTAGCTTCAATAGCTCGGTTAGACACCAAAAAACCCAAGAGCTTGCCGGCTGGCACTCCAAAAAACACACTTGGCCGGGTTAAGCATCATTTTGTAAACCTGGAGAATATCAAAAGTCTCTTTCAGGTCCGTGACCAAGGTTTCCTCTTCCCTGGATTTCACTACTATATCATCCACATAAGCATGAACATTGCGCCCAATTTGATTGTGAAGACAATTCTGCACACACTGCTGGTAAGTCGCCTAGGCACTCTTAAGCCCAAAAGGTATAGACACATAGCAGAAAGCTCCAAAAGGAGTTATAAAAGTTGTCTTCTCTTGATCCTTGACTGCCATCTTAATCTGATGATAACCGGAATACGCATCTAAGAAACTCAACCGTGCGCAACCCGCCGTAACATCAATGATCTGATCAATCCGGGGGAGAGCAAAAGGATCAGCCGGACAAGCCTTCTTCAGATCTGTGTAATCCACACACATACGCCAGGTGCCATTCTTCTTGAGTACAAGCACCGGGTTAGCTAACCATTCAGGGTGAAAGACCTCCACAATGAACCCGGCTGCCAAGAGCCGGGCCACCTCTTCCCCAATGGCCTTGCACCTTTCTTCATTGAACCGTCGGAGAAACTGTTTGATAGGTTTGAAATTTGGATCGATATTAAGAGTGTGCTCAACGAGTTCCCTCGGGACACCCGGCATGTCTGAAGGTCTCCATGCAAAGATGTCCCGGTTCTCACGGATGAACTCGATGAGCGCGCTTTCCTATTTTGGATCCAAGTTTGCGCTGATGATGAACTGTTTGGATGAGTCACCAGGTAGAAAGTCAACCATCTTAGTGTCATCAACTGATTTGAATTTCAACTCCAGCTCATGCTCTGTCATTGGTTTCTTTAATGGCGTCATGTCTGTCGGGTCAACATGATCCTTGTAAAATTTTAACTCCTCTGTTGCGCAAACAGATTCAGCATAGGCAGCATCACCTTCTTCACATTCCAAGGCTATCTTCTGGCTCCCATGTACTGTAATGGTGCCTTTATGACCCGGCATCTTGAGCTGCAAATATACGTAACACGGCCGAGCCATGAACTTGGCATAAGCTGGCCGCCCAAACAGAGCGTGATATGGGCTTTTGATCTTAACCACCTCAAAGGTTAATTTTTCCGCTCTAGAGTCATACTCGTCTCCAAAGGCTACTTCTAGCTCAATTTTACCAACTGGGTATGCCGATTTACCAGGTACCACACCGTGAAAAACAGTGTTGGACTGTTTAAGATTTTTATCCGTTAATCCCATCCGGCGGAACGTCTCATAGTAGAGGATGTTGATGCTGCTGCCTCCGGCCATGAGCACCTTAGTAAACTGTACCCACCAACCTGAGGTGCCACTACCAAAGCCAAGTGACCTGGATTATCAACCCGGGGCGGGTGATCCTCTCTGCTCCACACAATAGGCTGCTCCAACGAACGTAGATAACGTGGAATTGCCGGTTCAACGGCATTAACGGCCCTCTTGTGGAGTTTTTGGTCCCTCTTACATAAACTGGTAGTAAAGACACGATACTGTCCGCTACTCAACTGCTTCGGGTTGCTCTGATAACCAGATTGCTGCTGCTGATTCCCTTCCCCGTGTTGCTGACTATATCCTCCTTGGTGACCAGGATAACCCTGACCGTGAAAACCTCCTCTGCCTGAACCGATGCCCGGGCCCTGAAAGCCGCCTCCACCTGAACCGCCACCTGGGCCGTGACCCCCACCAAATGCATTTGAATTTTTAAATGCCTTCATGATCGTGCAATCCTTCCACAAGTGGGTGGCTGGTTTCTCCCGGGTGTCATGTTTTGGACAAGGTTCATTCAACAACTGCTCAAGGGTGGGGCCTGACCCGCCCGATCGAGGGGGTTGTCTGCCCTTGCGCCGCCGATGACCACCCTGCGCATTAGTATTAGCAACAAACTCATCAGCCTTACGTTTATTACCTCCCTGATTCGCCGGGTTATGCTGGTGACCCTTGCCATCGCCGTTCTTCTTTCCCTTCGTTGCCTTTTCTTCGTCAGACACCGGGTCCTTGGTGGTATCAGAATCGGCATACTTGACAAGAGCCGCCATCAATGTTCCCATGTCATTACAGTCACGTTTAAGCCGCCCCAGCTTCTGCTTCAGAGGTTCAAAATGGCAATTTTTCTCCAACATCAAAACTGCTGAGCTGGCATCCATCTTATCAGATGAATGTATTATCTCCTTGACCCGGCGCACCCAATGGGTTGTAGATTCACCATCCTCTTGCTTGCAATTGGTCAGGTCCATAATCGACATTGGCTGCTTACACGTGTCCTTAAAGTTCTGGATGAACTGTGCTTTCAACTCTGCCCATGAGCCGATAGAATTGGGTGGCAATCCCTTCAAGCAGGTCAGAGCCGTTCCATCCAACATAATGGTAAAATACTTGGCCATTGCAACATCGCTAACCTCCAACAGCTCCATAGCCATCTCATAACTCTCAATCCAAGCCCCCGGCGGTAGGTCAGCCGTGTAATTAGGCACCTTACGAGGCCCCTTGAAATCCTTGGGCAACCGCTCATTGCGTATGGCTGGGACTAGGCAAGGCACGCCTCTGGTTCTTGTGGCCAATCCTGCCTCAACCGAGGTTGCTGGATAAGCCAGAAAGGTTTGGTGAGCCGCCTGCTCTGCCGCTATCTGAGCCGCCCGTTCCGCCTCTTGACGAATCCTCTCCTGATCCACCAAGTTAAGGGCTCCAGCCCACACTGGCTCATGCCTATATCACTACTAGGGAAAAGGCTAGCAGCAGCGCGGGTTTTAGATGTATCAGTAGCGCAGTGACCGCCGCTACTAATAAGGCGCTACAGCTAACACGTAGCAGTAGCACGTGCTCACCAGCGCTACTGCTACACAAGTGTAGCAGCAGCGCGCTTAATGGAAGCTCGGTACTGATAATAGCTATATCGTGCTTCTCCTGTGCGCGCTACTGCTACTACCGCGCTACTGCTAACTATTCTCCACTCGCTACTGCTAATTTTAGTAGTTTTTTGTTTTTTTCGGCATATTTTTTTTGTATTTGAATAGGATTTATAGAAGAATCTTTAGCACATACAAATGTCATCATGATACACATACAAATGCCTGCGAGACCACAAATGTAATCATAGCATATACATACAAATAGTCTCATCATAATCATCATCCAACACAAAAGTGGTATCTTGTCATCATCTCGAAAATAGCGATACATGCAAGTCTCAGATACTTGCAACTACAACGTCATCCATCTAAACAAAGGTATATGCGAGAAGAGCTATCGCTATGAGTGAGAGCGGAACTATGCAGTACATGAGGTGGCGGTTACGAGTCCTCTCTCGCGCTAGCGTGAACCTCAAGTAACTAGCTTCTCCTTCTTGTCTGATTTTGAAGCCTTTATGGCTGGCGCCCGAGAACCCATTCACTTGCGCCTGACACTCATGCCACTCGTTGTACACCCCCGGAACCTTCCCTTTGTACACGACATAGCACTTCCATCTCGCCATCAAGAAACTAGGTACTTGTTAGAGATGCATGTTCATGAAGAGGATGTACAATCATATATATGCAACAAAATATACTAGAGCAACACCGAAAAAGAAAGGGTTAGCAACTAGATGCAACATACAGTACGCAAACCATCATCGAGGCCGGCCTGCAAACCTTGCTTAGCAGTCAAATAGTCGAGGTACTCTTGTTCGCCCTCATAATCCATCTCGTCTGCATCTTGGTCAGAAGGCTCAGTTTCTTCGTTGTTCGACATGTTTCCTATGATTAAGTGTCCTCGTTTATTTCTAAAATTATTAATAAATGAGAAGTGACATAAAAAAGAAATCTATGTGCTAGCACTCGATATGCCAACTATGTAGCACAAATCATGCCTTTATTCACGGCAAATTTCGGCATGACCTTTGCTAAAAAATGGACATATCGAGCGCCTGAAATTCACCGGAACGGAAATGAATCAACATTCCAGCGTAACATAGGCCACTCGGATCATTTACCAAAATTGAACCAAAACATCACATGTCCAAATGACATGTTCAAATTCCAAACATGACATGTCCAAAACATGACATATCCACATATCACATGTCCAGTTCAAATTTGCATATAAATTTAGCCTACTTAAATTTGCTTTAACAAGGGATGTTGATTTGGACAATTGCTAAATTCATAACTAAATAGATAACCTAATTAACCTACTGCCCTAACTAAAACCTAAGTAAATTAACCGGAGAACCCTAGCTAGCAGAGAAAGAGGGGGTTTACAAAGGGTGCAGGGGCGAGGAGGCAGGCCCGACGACGGCTGAGGTTCGGAAGGGAGGAACCAGAGGAGGGAGGCGAGGGCCGACCGGTCGGGGGCGAGCGCGCCGGGGTCGGGGGCGAGCGCCGGCCGGGGTCGGGGGCGAGCGCCGGGGTACGGCGGTGTGACGGGGGAGAGAGTGGGGATTTGGGGGAAAACAGGCGGGATGAAGTAGGGAGAGTGAGAATTTTGGGTTAGGTGGACGTAGCAGTAGCGCGTTAGACAAAACACGCTTCTACTACCTTCACTACCTGTAGCGGTTTTATAAGGAAATCGCTACTGCTAGCTTGACTGTAGCTGCTTTATAACGAAATCGCTACTGCCAGTTTTCCTTTTTGTTTTCCTTTATTTTCTCCCACTTTTATTACCCGAGAGCAGTGAACGAAGGGAAGGCGATATTTATTACATCATTTGACGATTAAATATGTATGGTTGGTGTTCTGGTTGCCGAACGGATTCATGCCATCAGTACACGTGCCAAGCACGATATTCCTTGCATCACATTCAAAATACCAATAGAAAATGTTCGACGCTCTCCACTGGCTTCCATCCTTGACGTGTCTCAGCTCTGGATCATCTCCATCGTCGGGCTTCTCCCTCTCCGTGTTTCAGCGCATTAGCTTTGCTTCCTTGGGATCAACAAAATACCTCTGGAGACGGGGAGTGATCGGTAAGTACCATACCACTTTCTGGGGACATTTCTTCCCGGCCTTCTTGTATCGAGAAGCATTGCACACCGGAGAGCTTGTTTTCCGCGTGCTCCTTCCGATAAATTATGCAATCGTTGATGCATGCATGGTATCTAACGTGTGGCAGGTCAAGAGGGCACACGATCTTCTTGGCCTCATCAACACTACTAGGACATAGATTACCCGCAGGAAGAACATCCTTTAGGTACTTGAGATGCTCATCGAGGCTAGTGTCGGTCCATTTGTTTTTAGCCTTCATCTTCAGGAGTTGGAGCGTGAAACTCAAGAGGGTCACCTCAGGATTCCAACCATCAAACAATGGAGTGTTCGAGTCTACCACCAGTTGCTCCAGCTTAGCCTCCTCTCTAGAAGCAGCTCTCTCAGTACTCATCTCCTTGCGAAGTAATGCTTGAACATGAGGGTGTTGCACGATTGAACTTAGTACTGACGAACTCTGCTACGTGGAGTCCATGTCGTTCTCTCCACCGCCATGTCCGGCCCCTTCTCCTCCGCCATGTACGGCCTCTTCCCCGCCGCCATTATCGATCATCTCTTTGTCTTGCCCCGTGTCATCATTGCCTGCCCCGTCGACATCCTCAACATCGTCATCCTCATCTTCAATTATCCACCGAGTATAGCCATCCATGAAACCACTCATCAGCAGGTGCGCTTTGGCACGACCATCGTCATGGGGGTCGAGCCAAACTATTCCTTTGCATTTTCGACACAGACATAAAACCTCTGTCCGGTTATTTTCTTCCATGTCCTGCACCACCGACCGCAACCACCTGTCCACCATCGTTCCACTGACCATCGTCAACTCTGGACGGTAATATAATAAACAAATTGATTATAAAAATGTGTGCATGCATCAAAGTCATACAAAAATTCGGCATGACCTTCCTTAAAAATAGGACATATATAGATCTAGAGTTTGCCCGGAATTCGCCAAAACGGAAATAAATCGACATTTCGGCAAAACATAGGCAACTCAAAAGCACAATTTGGCATCAACTCATGCCACACACACAATTTCCATAAACATATCACACACACATAAACATATTTCCATTTTGCAAAATCATGAAATTTTAATCACCTATATCTCGAGATCGAGCACACGGTGGAGATGATGATGCAGGGAGATCAAAAGTGCAAAAAGCTCTTCTTGATAAAAATAGATCTAGTTAGGGGGCAAATAGGTCACTTAACTAAATACTGCATCTACCTAGCTACCTAATTTGGGAGGAGATAACTTCAACTAGTGGAGGGGGAAGGAAAAAGAGAAAGGAGATGCATTAATGGAGGTGGTGTAGTTAGGTAGGAGTAATGAAGAGAGAGAAAGGTAGGTAGAAGAGGGAGAGTAATGGGGGAGAAGTATTGAGTAAGAAGAAGAGTGAGAGTGGGAGAGGTAGGGGAAAGGGAGAGGAGGGGGAGGGGGAGGGTGGGTGGGTGGGGAGAACAGGTGGTGGGTGCGGGTTAGCAGTAGCGCGGGACGTAAACCGCGCTACTGCTAAGAAAGTAGCAGCAACGCGCTTTAGGTACAAGCGCTACTGCTAACCGGGACCAAAAGTGTGCCAGATTTGAAAATTAGCAGCAGCGACCTCAGAAAAACCACGCTACTGCTACAACTATAGAAGTAGCGCGGCTCGCGACACTGCGTTGCTGCTAAATGGAGTTGGGTGGGCACTGTCGGTCCATATTTGTGGCAGTGCGGGTTACTCCGAGCGCGCTACTGCTAAGCACTTGTCAATAGCGGGTTTTCCACACCTGCGCTACTGCTAATTAGCAGCAGCGCTCCGTTTTGAGCCGCGCTGCTGCTAAGATTCTGTGTATAGGGTTTTCCCTAGTAGTGTATGGCCGGTTGTGGCATTGAGCATTACTTGACATCTCTGCGGACTCCATGTGCCTACTGTAACTCAGGCTCCGGCTTGGGCGAGGAGTTGGATGAATCCTGTCTCGACTGTAGGAGTATGCATCCTGCTGGGCCAGAGCCGTCTGAAGTAGTTCTCTTACCCTCCGGGTTTTAATTGCTGCTGGCAGTCGCCTTCCATTGGGAGAGCCGCCAAACGAGCCAACGCTACGATGAGGTTTTCCATAGGGTTGGAGAAGTGACCCAGAGGTGTTGATACATAACGAGGAGGAGCTGTATTTATATGAGGTGGCTCCATTGTGCGTGGCTGAACTGGTGCGCCGGGTGTCGTGACCCGGTTTGCCTCCGGCAGGTTGCTCCCCCCAGCCCCAGGTGTATGGAACAGGTTCCTCGGATCTAGCGTTTAAGGTAGACGCGAGTGAGTTTTCTGATGCCTCCTCCTCATGACCTCGTTTGATGCGTTAAGATCCACCGAGAGCCGGAAAGTTTTTGCTTGAAGTTGCTGAGCACGAGCATCCAGAGCTGCTCGTTCTTCTGCCATCTGGGTTTCCTCCGCGGCTAGATTTTCCTTAGCTTGCACCATCTCCTCCCACACGTGTGCCACTTCTGCGTTGTGCTGGGCTTTATCCACCGGTTCTGCCACAGCGGTCAACAGAGTCGTCAGCCTATCCATGAGGTCCATTAGAACCTGAGCCGGGGGGCGCACGGGGTGTCTTGACCTGACTGCTGCCGACCCGGTAGCTGCTGCTGCCGCTGTGGTAGAGTTCTGCCCGGGCTGCGTCCCCACCATGAAGACTCCGGCCCAATTCGGCGGCTCAAGGGGGTCCGGAATACTGCTGCCATCGGAACAGCCCCCGAGCATGCCGTCTTGCAGCTGGTACAACGAGTCCGTCTCACCTGTTGATGTTGCAGTATCAGAGCAGATAGCCATCTCCCCGCCTTCCATCGATCCTTCGGAGTATTCACCGCCATGGATGCAGCCTATGAAGGCATGTCTCATGACAGATTGAACACGGGCGAAGCCGGCGTGCTGAGCCATTTCGATGAGGTTCATGTGGACGACCGGCTCAGGGCCTGACTCTCTAATCTGGCCGATGAAGACGTGAATTCTGCCGAAGGGGACCCGGTACCCATACTTGATCGAGCCAGCCTCGGGGCCCCAGCCTTCGTTGTTGATGTAGAGTTTGCCGCGACGACTCTTGGTCATCCGGCCCACAGCGTATCCCTTGAGCCCTTCGAAGTTGCCCTTCAAGAACTCAAATCCACCGTGCGCTGGCCCCACAGTGGGCACCAACTGTCGTGGAGTTGACACGGCAGATGTCCTAGAGCAAGGACTTAGTCGTAGGGCCATCGCACTTGGAAACTCAAAGGGGTTAATCAGGACAAAGGACACATGAGAGAGTTTTTATAGTAGTTTGGCCCCTTACGGTGAAGGTAAAAGCCTACGTCTAGTTGGGATTGGTATTGCTGAAGTTTCGATCTCCAAGAGGCTCAACTCGCCGGCTTGGTTATCGACTTGGTTGTTTCTTCACCTAAGCCGCCACCGGGTCGTCCCCTTATATACATGGGTTGACGCCTGGTGGCCTACAGAGTCCCGGTCGGCTCATAAACAATGTCCGGCTCGGTGACTAGTTAATTCTACCTTATGATACAAGTCACACCACTACGGCGGTTTATCACTATGGGCCATAAGTCGCCCGTGGGCTTTAGACCCTTTACTGAACCGCCATCTTTATGATTGCTCTAGGCTTTGCATGATACTCCTCTTTTCATAACCCGGCCCCTCCAGAGCGGCTTACACAAATTGTTATATCCCCGACAGGCTGTTATTACACTTTTATGTCACAATAGTTATGCTGTTTATCTCTTATTTTACAAGGTTTACATGAAGAGGGAGAATGCCGGCAGCTGGAATTTTGGGCTAAAAGGAGCAAATATTAGAGGCCAATTATGCACAACTCCAAAAGTCCTGAAACTCCACGAAAGTCAGTTTTGGAATATATTAAAAATATTGGGCAAAGAAAGCACCAGAGGGGGCCAGCCACCGTCCACGAGGGTGGGGGACGCGCCCTACCCCCCTAGGCGCGCCCCTGCCTTGTGGGCCACCTGGCAGGCCTCCGAAGCCCATATTTTGGTATAAGGTGTCTTTCGCCTAAGAAAAAAATCAGAAGGAAGCTTTCGGGATGAAGCGCCGCTGTCTCGAGGCGGAAATAATCTAGGGCTCCGACGGAGCTGTTCTGCCAGGGAAACATCCCTCCGGGAGGGGGAAATCATCACCATCGTCAGCACCATTGATCCTCTCATTGGGCGGGGGTCAATCTCCATCAACATCTTCACTAGCACCATCTCCTATCAAACCCTAGTTCATCTCTTGTATCCGATCTTTGTCTCAAAACCTCAGATTGGTACCTGTGAGTTGCTAGTAGTGTTGATTACTCCTTGTAGTTGATGCTAGTTGGTTTATTCGGTGGAAGATTATATGTTCAAATCCTTTATGCATATTAATACCCCTCTGATTATGAACATGAATATGATTTGTGAGTAGTTACGTTTGTTCCTGAGGACATGGGAGAAGTCTTGCTACAAGTAGTCATGTGAATTTGGTATTCGTTCGATATTTTGATGAGATATATGTTGTCTTTCCTCTAGTGGTGTTATGTGAACATCGACTACATGACACTTCACCATTGTTTGGGACTAGGGGAAGGCATTGAGAAGTAATAAGTAGATGATGAGTTGCTAGAGTGACAAAAGCTTAAACCCTAGTTTATGTGTTGCTTCATAAGGGGTTGATTCGGATCCATATGTTTGATGCTATGGTTAGGTTTACCTTAAGTCTTCTTTCATAGTTGCGGATGCTTGCGAGGGGGTTAATCATAAGTGTGATACTTGTCCAAGGAAGGGAAAAACCCGAGCACCGGTCCACCCACATATCAAATTAAAAAAGTAACGAACTTGAATCATATGAGCATGATGAAAACTAGCTTGACGATAATTCCCATGTGTCCTCGGGAGCGCTTTCCTTTATATAAGAGTTTGTCAAGGCTTGTCCTTTGCTACAAAAAGGATTGGGCCACCTTGCTGCACCTTGTTTACTTTCGTTACTTGTTACTCATTACGAATTACCTTATCACAAAACTATCTGTTACCGATAATTTCAGTGCTTGCAGAGAATACCTTGCTAAAAACTGCTTGTCATTTCCTTCTACTCCTCGTTGGGTTCGACATTCTTACTTATCAAAATGAATATGATAGATCCCCTATACTTGTGGGTCATCAGAGAAGAGAGATGAAGGTAAATGGCCGCATGAATAAAAGGGGGTCGGGCGGCGTGGTTTCTTGGCGCACACGTATGTCAGTTTTTGCAGCGAGTAACTGCATCGTCGCGCCGGGCCCGACGCAACAGCATGCACACGAACGTGCGTGATCGTGTGCCGACCCCAAACACTGGCAGCGCGCATGGAGGGATGAGGGCAAAGCACCTGGAGGGACGCGAGAGCATAGCGCATGCCGCGGCCGCCTGAACCGCAAGCAACCACACGCATAGAGCAGTTGAACACGCAGGAAATGGTCGCCTACAAGCCGGCCGACAGCTGCGTCGCTGCGTAGAGAGCGGCCGTGTGCTACCACCTCCATCTAGTCTATAGTCCCCTATATATTCTATGCCATACTTTTCCCTCAAATTGAACCAACAAAATGTTAATGCATGTTATAAAAATTATATAATTGGAAATTATGTTCAAATACGAATCCAACTATATAATCTCTGGCGACATGCATTCATATTTTATTACTTAAATCATACTTATAAACCAGGATGGGGTATAGTAGGTAATTAAATCGAAAACGTTTTTTTATTAATTGTATGTTTACGCGGCCTTTCGTCCTCCTCTCACACATCTTGTCACCCCGCTGCCGCAGACGGCTTACAGCGCAAGCTTGCACTACAAAAAAAAAGACACATCCGTGACATTTTGGGCCGAACGAATTTTTTTTCTGTCATACTTATGACACTTCTATGACGATAATTGTGACAAAACCGGTATCATCGTAGATGTGGTGGGGTCCTACTTCTATGACAAAAAATCATGACAGAAAATGGGCTTTTCGTCCTGGGCGGGCCGGAGATGCAGCTGCATGACATTCTTTGGGCCGTCCATGACGGAAAAAACCGTGGTAGAAGCGAGGGCGAGGAAAGTATCGGGGTGTTCCTGGTTACGGTGGGTGGTGGGGGCCAAGCGATGCGCGTTCCCTCGTACACGCACGCGCATGGGTGCGAGGTGTTGGGCTCTAACTAAACCCGAGCGAGGCGTTGGGCTCTAACTGAACCCGAGCGATTGCACTGCAGAATACGTGTTACTCAACCCAAGCGATCGATCGATGGCTATTAACTGAACGTGATCGAGCGATTCCTTCGCTACTGCTGCTAACTAAAGCAGATCGATGCTGCCTCTGGATGAATAGTGAGTGTTGCTAGGGAGGTTTGGATGAACAGTTCCCGTTGGGGGTGGATGAACAGGACCCCATGGTGTTGCCTCTGGATGAACAGGACCCCGATCGATCGAGCTGGTTGGGGCTGGATGAACAAGACCCCGTGGAGGGCAGGATGAACAGGATCACCTTGTGGAGGGCAGGATGAACAATAGACGATGGAGGGCTGGATGAACAGTAGCCCGTGGAGGGATGGTTGAACAGTAGACGGTGGAGTAGCGCGTGGTGGAGGCTGGATGAACAGGAGCCCGTGGATGAACAGTTGCAGGTGGAGGCTGGAGGAGGTCGACGATGGATGAACAGTAGCCCGTGGAGACTGGAGGGGGTGGACTATGGAGATGAATAGTATCCCGTGGAGTCCCATTTTGCGGTATGCCACACCCCTCCCGATTAACATGACCCCTGTTTCAACCGTAGCACTCCAACACAAGTCTATTTCCTCCGTTTTGCGGTACGCCACACCCCTCCCGATCAACAGGACCGCCATTTTGAGCGTACGAGGTCCGTTTCATCCATTTTGCGGTACACCAAACCCCTCAGGATGAACAGGATCCCGTTTCCAACGTGGCCATTCGAACACAAGGCCGTTTCCTCCGTTCTGCGGTACGCCAGGCCTTGTTTCCATCGGCTGTTCCGTCCAAGCCCTATCGATGAACACGATGACGCATTCCGTTCCGACCCAACCGGTTGGCTCCCCATGAACACGACGACGACATTGTTTCTCCGTTCCGACCCAGCCATGTACACGAGCCCTGGCCGTACGTATGCGCGACTAGGTGTTGGAGACCCTGCCCGTATGTACGTACGTGGCCATATTTTCTTTCTTGCACACTGGCCGCTGTACGTACGTGTACATTCTATGTGCGCGCCTCTACTATGACACGTGCGCGCCTCTATATCAACCAGTATGTACGTACACATTCACGACTAGAATGACAACGCTACGTACGCTTCGACCAGGTGGGTCCCGGCTGTCAGGCACTTCCTTGTGTGGAAGATGTAGTTTGTGACGCCCGGGTAATTAAGCTACTGTGAGCCTCTGCTAATGATGCCATGTCACCTCGGTTACTGTCGATATACTCGCGTTAGTTTAAAACCGATTCAAATTCAAATTCAAAATCAAGCAAACAATAAAAGTTTTCAAATATTAAAACTAAAATGTTCATCATATGGCAAATAATCCCTAACTAGTTTTGGTGGTGGAACCAACCTTTTTCAAAGTGTTTAAATGTCCTAAAACTAATTAAAACCAGTGGCTAAAATAATAATTTAATTGCTTTTGAAAATATAGAAATATTAAACTAATTTATTTTGGGACCAAACTAGGTTTGGCAGTGTCCTATTTTGATGATACTAATTTAGGTGCTAACCTAGTATCTTCGAGAAACTAAAAATATCAAAAACTAAAATGAAAAGAGAAAAACAAACTAAGAGAAAACAAAATGAAGAAAAGAAAAGAAAGTACCCCCCCCCCACTGGGCACCGACCCAACAGGCCAGCCCAGTCAGCCCTCCCCTGGGGCCAACCAGCCGAGCTGGCCACTCCAGTCGGCCCGGCCAGACCGGCCCACCCCACCTCACCTACTAACCCCCCAGGGGACACCGAACCCCAGCCCACGAACACCACTCCCCCCGCACGATTCCTCCCGGTCTTCTCCTTGTTTCCCTATTTCTGGATCTGGATCGGGCCACTGCCCCGACTCTGACGCCGCGCCCCATCGCTCGCCGTCGCCACCCCGTTGCCGCTGGACCTCGTCGTCCCCGTCCTCAGCCCGGACGACCGTGCACGGCGACACCCTCGCCGGATTCGTCAAGCCCCTCCTCACCGGACTACCTCCCCGACGAGCTCCCTCACGCTTCGCCGCCCCCACTCCCCTTCAATGCCGGTGAGGACCCCGGTCCTCCTCTCTCCCTCTGCCTGCCAACCACCGCACGTGTGCCCGCGCACGCATCGCCCCGCACGCGCCTCGCCCTGCTGCTGCCCGCGCTGCCTCCCGCTCCCTAGCACGCTCGCTGCCTGGGCCCTCCGCCTACACCCGTGCCCGGAGCTCGCTGCACTGTGGCCATCCCACGCCCCTGCCCTGCTTAGCACTGCTTCCTCCCGCGCCCGGGCGTGCCCGCAGTTGCTCCTCTCGCTACTGTTGCGACCTGCCGCAGGCCCTGCAGCCGCATCCGTCCGTGCCCGTCGGCGCCAGTCTTCGCCTGACTACACCGGTGCCATCCACCGCGGGCTCACCACCTGCTCGTGCCGCATCTGCACCGCGACGCTCCCCAAGCGCTCCCGCCCGTGCACCCACCCCGTCCGCTGCCACCTCCGGCGCTCGGCGCCGGAGCTGCGCCACCACTTCCCCTCGCTCGTGCCCATTCGGGTGAGCGCCCCCAACCGCGTCGTTAAGCCCGCTCTAGTGGCCTGCGTGCTACTGGCAGCTGGGGCCCTTTGGGGTATGACAAGGGGGGCCCACGCCCTTGTAACGATTAAAAAAATAATAAAATAATTACATTAATTAATTAATTAACTTAATTAATTATGTTATTTAACTAATTAAACCTAATTAACCTGCTAACTAATCTAACTAATCTATTAGTTAGTTAGGCAGGCAATGACGAATGGACCCCACGTGTCAGTTTGACCGGTCAACAGGTCAGTTGACCTGCTGATGTCATGGTGATGTCATAATGACATCATCAGTCACTATTCAGGATAATGTTGAAATAAAATATTTAAATAAATGCTAAAAATGATTAAATCTTTTAAAATTAATATAAAATAACACGTAGCTCGGATGAAAGAACTTTGTACATGAAAGTTGCTCAGAACGACGAGACGAATCCAGATGCAGAGCCCATTCGTCCACCATGCATCCCTAGCATAGCGAACACGCAACTTTCCCCCTCCGGCTCCTCTGCCCGAAAACACGAAACACCGGGGATACTTTCCCGGATGTTTCCCCCTTCACCGGTATCACCTCATACCGCGTTAGGGCATGCCTAGCATCACGCTTTGCTTTGCCATGCATCGTTGCACATCTGTTTGCATTGTATTCATTGTTTCTTCCCCCTCTTCTCTCGCTAGACATCGAGACCGACGCCGCTGCTACCCAGTACGACTAGGGTGTTGACGACCCCTCTCTCTTGCCAGAGCAACC
The DNA here is from genome assembly GCF_018294505.1 of Triticum aestivum. Classification (NCBI taxonomy): domain Eukaryota; kingdom Viridiplantae; phylum Streptophyta; class Magnoliopsida; order Poales; family Poaceae; genus Triticum; species Triticum aestivum. The sequence goes on along the minus strand of NC_057809.1, from coordinate 231,394,645 downwards.
AGGCAAGACCCCCCTTTGATCACCAGATATCGCCTACTCTTCTCTCTACTTCTTGCATTAGAGTAGTGTAGCATGTTACTGCTTTCCGTTAATCCTACCCTGATGCATAGCCTGTCCTTGCTACTACTGTTGTTACCTTTACCTGCAATCCTAATGCTTAGTATAGGATGCTAGTTTATCATCAGTGGCCCTACATTCTTGTCCCTGTGACATGCTATACTATTGGACCGTGATCACTCGGGAGGTGATCACGGGCATATGATATATACTAATACTGTTAAAACACCGGTGATACTGTTTGGAGATGGGGGCTAAAGGGGCAGGTGGCTCCATCCAGGTAGTGGTGTGCCTGAGTTCCCGACGGCCCCCGACTGTTACTTTGAGGCGGAGCGACAGGGCAGGTTGAGACCACCTAGGAGAGAGGTGGGCCTGGCCCTGGTCGGCGTCCGTGGTTATTTAAAAATAACACGCTTAACGAGATCTTGGTATTTGATCTGAGTCTGGCTACTGGCCTATATGCACTAACCATCTACGTGGGGACAGTTATGGGCACTCGACGTCGTGATATCAGCCGAAGCTTCGTGACATCACCGACCGAGCGGCGTGCCCGGGTTGGACTGGAACGCCTACTCTTGTATAAGGGAGGCTAGGTATGCTCACCGGCCGCGTTTGCAACGTGCAGGTGGCAATGGGCCATGGGCCCAGACCCCTGCGCCATAGGATTTAGACTGGCGTGCTGACCTCTCTGTTGTGCCTAGGTAGGGCTACGACGTGTTGATCTTCCGAGGCCGGGCATGACCCACAAAAGTTTGTCCGGACAAAGGGGATCGAGCGTGTTGGGAAATGTGGTGCACCCCTGCAGGGAAGTTGATCTATTCGAATAGCCATGTCCCTCGGTAAAAGGACGACCCGGAGTTGTACCTTGACCTTATGACAACTAGAACCGGATACTCAATAAAACACACCCTTCCATGTGCCAGATACAACCGGTGATCGCTCTCTCACAGGGCGACGAGGGGAGGATCATCGGTTAGGATTATGCTATGCAATGCTACTTGGTGAACTTACCATCTACTCTTTTCTCCTATTGCAATATGGAGGTTACCAAAAGCGTAGTCTTCGAAAGGACTAGCTATCCCCCTCTTATTCCGGCATTCTGCAGTTCAGTCCACATATGATACCCTTATTCCATTTGATACCAATGCATACATATGTAGTGTAGCTCCTTGCTTGAGAGTACTTTGGATGAGTACTCACGGTTGCTTTGCTCCCTCTTTTCCCCCTTTCTATACCCGTTTTCCACGACCAGACAATGGAGCCCAGGAGCCAGACACCACCGTCGACGACGACTCCTACTACACTGGAGGTGCCTACTACTACGTGCAGCCCGCTGACGACGACCAGGAGTAGTTTAGAAGGATCCCAGGCAGGAGGCCTGCGCCTCTTTCGATCTGTATCCCAGTTTGTGCTAGCCTTCTTAAGGCAAACTTGTTTAACTTATGTCTGTACTCAGATATTGTTGCTTCCGCTGACTCTTGTGTCTTCGAGCTTTTGTATTCGAGCCTTCGAGGCCCCTGGCTTGTAATATAAAGCTTGTATTATTTTATTTGTATCTAGAGTTGTGTTGTGAAATCTTCCGGTGAGTCCTCGATCTTGATCGTACATATTTGCGTGTATGATTAGTGTACGATTGAATCGAGGGCATCACATAGTTGGTGGGTCCCAGCAGTCAGGGGGCGAATCATTTTTTTTCCCGGACACACTTCCTTGCGTGCAAAGGTGTAGCTGGTGGGTCCCAGCAGTCAGGGGGGAAACGTTTTTTCACTAAATACGCTGGCCCGTAAGGTGGGTCCCCGCTATCAGGTAGAGGAATATTTATTTTGCGCGTAATAGGGAGGCACTTCCTTGTTGCGGTCGTGGACCCAGTTGTCAGCCTCTACATGTACAGTCCACGTCCGATGGAAGCTGTTCCTTGACCACGTTGACCACGCCGCGCCAAGATCACCAGGGCGGTGGACGACGGCGAGGCCTAGGAAGGGGACAACGCGGAGCTAGGGAAGATGCGGCAGTGGATGCCCATGCGTAGAGGAGTATGAGGGTTCACTGGTTCGCTGCGGTGTGTGGCTGCCGTCGCCGCAGAATAACAGGGGGTGTGGGTGAGTAGAGAGATGGCCTTTCCCCCTCATGCTAGACAACTCCTTTGCAGCAAGTAGAGATACTACTTGTGCTTCCAAACACCCTTAAACCAGTTTTGCCATGAGAGTCCACCATATCTACCTATGGATTGAGTAAGATCCTTCAAGTAAGTTGTCATCGGTGCAAGCTATAAAAATTTCTCTCTAAATATGTATGATTGATTGGCGTGGAGGAAATAAGCTTTATACGATCATGTGATATGGAAGAGAAGATGCCTAGGAAGGGGACGACGCAGAGCCAGGGAAGATGCGGCAGTGGATGCCCATGCGTAGAGGAGTATGAGGGTTCACTGGTTAGCTGCGGTGTGAGGCTGCCGTCGCCGCAGAATAACAGGGGGTGTGGGTTAGTAGAGAGCTGGCCTGGCCAGCGGTGGGAGCAGTAGGGGGCGGTGAGGCCTCCGCCGCATCGCAGCCGGCCACGGCAGGCAGGAGCACGAGGCATGACCGGCGCTGGTTTGGGCGGCTGGAGCAAGAAGACCAGAGGTTGAAGAAGCACTACGGCCATTGGATGGACATCGTACGGTCAATGGAGCTAGAACGTGCATATTGACTAAGTTGACAACCCTCCATCCCCGTCAACTTAGTAGGCCCTCAAGTCAGCCTGCCACTATAATGGGTCCCAGCTAGCAGGGGGAGTATTCATTTTTTTGTGTAATAAGGAAGCACTTCCTTGCATGCGAAGATATAGCTGGTGGGTCCAAGCGGTCAGCGGCGGTAAAGTTTTTTTCGTGAAATACAGAGGCCCTTTCGGTGGGTCCCAGATGTCAGGTGGAGGAATCATTATTTTCCACGTAATAAGAAGGCATTTCCTTGTTTGCGGCCGTGGACCCAGCTGTCAGCCTCTCCACGTACAGTCCACTTCAGATGCATGTCGGTCTTTGACCATGTTGATCAGGCCGCGCCGAGAGCACCAGGGAAGGGAACGACACGGAGGCAGGGAAGACTCACCAGTTGTTTCCCACGCGGAGGGGAGTACGACTGTATGAGGGTTTACTGGTTCATCTACCGTCGCCGGAGAATAACAACAGGTGTGGGTGAGTAGAGGGATGGCTAGGCCAGCAATGTGAGTACGGTGGGGCGGTGAGGCCTGCGCGGTAGCACAGCCGGCCGCAAGGAGGAGGGAGCAGGCAGTCCCGTCGGCGCTTGTTTGAGCGGCTGGACTAGGAAGAGCAGAGATTGAAGAAGCACGACGGCTGTTGGATGGACATCCAACAGTCACTGCTTGTGTGTCAACCTTTTTTTAGGAAAGCCTCAACTCTGTGGAAAACATCATGATACGTCCATTTTGCATCATGCTTTTATATCGATATTTATTGCATTATGGGCTGTTATTACACATTATGTCACAATACTTATGCCTATTCTCTCTTATTTTACAAGGTTTACATAAAGAGGGAGAATGCCGACAGTTGGGATTCTGGGCTGGAAAAGGAGCAAACATTAGAGACATATTCTGCACAGCTCCAAAAGTCCTGAAACTTCATGGAAGACGTTTTCAGAATATATAAAAAAATACTGAGCGCAAGGAGTTCACCAGGGGGGCCACACCCTGCCCACGAGGGTGGGGGGCGCGCCCTACCCCCTGGGCGCGCCCCCTACCTCATGGGCCCCCTGGTAGTCCTCCGATGGCCATCTTCTTCTATATGGAGTCTTTCGATGAGGAAAAAATCTTAAGCCATCTTCCCGTATGAGACTCCGCCGCCACGAGGCGGAACCTTGGCGGAACCACTCTAGGGCTCTGGCGGAGTTGTTCTGCCGGGGAAACTTCCCTCCGGGAGGGGGAAATCATTGCCATCGTCATCACGAACGCTCCTCTCACGGGAGAGGGAAATCTCCATCAACATCTTCACCTACGCCATCTCCTCTCAAAACCCTAGTTCATCTCTTGTATCCAATTCTTGACTCCAAGTCCGGGATTGGTACCTCTGGGTTGCTAGTAGTGTTAATTACTCCTTGTAGTTGATGCTAGTTGGTTTACTTGGTGGAAGATCATATGTACAGATCCTATATACATATTAATACCCCTCTAATTATGAACATGAATATGCTTTGTGAGTAGTTACGTTTGTTCCTGAGGACATGGGAGAAGTCTTGCTATTAGTAGTCATGTGAATTTGGTATTCGTTCGATATTTTGATGAGATGTATGTTGTCTCTCCTCTAGTGGTGTTATGTGAATGTCGACTACATGACACTTCACCATTATTTGGGCCTAGAGGTAGGCATTGGGAAGTAATAAGTAGATGATGGGTTGCTAGAGAGACAGAAGCTTAAACCCTAGTTTATGCGTTGCTTCGTAAGGGGATGATTTGGATCCATATGTTTCATGCTATGGTTAGGTTTACCTTAATACTTTTGGGTTGCGGATTCTTGCAATAGAGGTTAATCATAAGTGGGATGCTTGTCCAAGTAAGGGCAGCACCCAAGCACCGGTCCACCCACATACCAAATTATCAAAGTACGGAACGCGAATCATACGAACGTGATGAAAACTAGCTTGACGATTTTCCCATGTGTCCTCGGGAGCTCTTTACATCATATAAGAGTTTGTCCAGGCTTGTCCTTTGCTACAAAAAGGATTGGGCCACCTTTCTGCACTTTATTTACTTTTGTTACTTGTTACTCGTTACAAATTATCCTATCACAAAATTATCTGTTACCTATTATTTCAGTGCTTGCAGAGAATACCTTACTGAAAACCGCTTGTAATTTCCTTCTGCTCCTCGCTGGGTTTGAAACTCTTACTTATCGAAAGGACTACGATAGATCCCCTATACTTGTGGGTCATCAAGACTCTTTACTGGCGCCATTGCTGGGGAGTGAAGCGCCTTTGGTAGGTGGAATTTGGTAAGGAAAAATTTATATAGTGTGCTGAAATTTATTGTCAGTTGTTACTATGGAAAGTCATCCTCTAAGGGGCTTGTTCAGGGTATCTTCACCCTGACCGGTAGAGCAAAGAGTTGCTCCTCAACCTACCGAACCTACTGAAAATGAAAATGTCTGCTTTGAAATTCCTTCCGGTATGATAGAAAAACTACTAGCTAATCCTTTTGCAAGGAGACGGAACAACACATCCTGATGAGCACCTAATATATGTGGATGAAGTTTGTGGATTATTTAAGATTGCCGGTGTACCCGGAGATGTTATTAAGAAGAAGGTCTTCCCTTTATCTTTGTAGGAAGATGCATTGACATGGTATAGGCTATGTCATGATACGGGGTCATGGAACTACAAACGATTGAAATTGGAATTTCATCAGAAGTTTTATCCTATGCATCTTGTTCATCGTGATGGCAATTATATATATAATTTTTGGCCTCGCGAAGGAGAAAGCATCGCTCAAGCTTGGGGAGGCTTAAATCAATGTTATATTCATGCCCCAATCATGAGCTCTCAAGAGAAATGATTATTCAAAATTCATATGGTCGGCTTTCTGATAACAATCGCACCATGCTCGATACTTCTTGTGCTGGCTGTTTTATGACGAAGACTATTGAATCCAATGGGATTTATTGGAAATAATTAAACGCAACTCTGAAGATTGGGACCTCGACAAAGGTAAGGAGTCCGGTATGACACCTAAATTTGATTGTGTTAAATCTTTTATGGATATCGATGTTTTCCATAAATTTAGCACTAAATATGGACTTGACTCTGAGATAGTAGCTTCTTTCTGTGAATCTTTTGATACTCATGTTGATCTCCCTAGGGCGAAGTGGTTTAAATATCATCCTCCCATAGAAGTAAAAGTAGTTGCACCTATTAATGTTGAAGAAAAGACTATCACTTATAATGATCCTATTGTTCCTACTTCTTATGTTGAGAAACCACCTTTCCCTGTTAGGATAAAGGATCATGCTAAAGCTTCAACTGTGGTTCGTAAAAGTAATATTAGAACTTATACACCTGCTGAGCAAATTAAAGTTGAACCTAATATTGCTATTGTTAAAGATCTCCTGTCTGATAATATTGATGGGCATGCTATTCATTTCCGTGATGAGAATGCTAGAATTGCTAAACCATGTGCTAAAGATAAACCTAGATCTTTGGTAGGCATGCCTGTTATTTCTGTTAAAATAGGAGATCATTGTTATCATGGCTTATGTGATATGGGTGCTAGTGCTAGTGCAATACCTATTGACTTATACAAAGAAATTATGCATGATATTGCACCTACTGAGATAGAAGATATTGATGTCACAATTAAACTTGCTAATAGGGATACTATTTCACCAATGGGAATTGTTAGAGATGTTGAAGTCTTGTGTGGGAAAACTAAATATCTTGCTGATTTCCTTGTTCTTGGTTCCCCACAAGATAGTTTTGGTCCCATTATATTTGGTAGACCCCTCTTGAACACTGTTAATGCTAAGATAGATTGCAAAAAAGGATGTTGTTACTATTGGTTTAGGTGATATGTCTCATGAATTTAATTTCTCTAAATTTCATAGACAACACCGTGAAGAGGAATTACCTAGTAAAGATGAAATTATTGGTCTTGCTTCTATTGCCGTACCTCCTAGTGATCCTTTAGAACAATATTTACTAGACCATGAAAATGATATGTTTATGAATGAAAGAAGGGAGATAGATGAAGTATTATTTAAACAGGAACCCATCCTGAAACACAATTTGCCTGTTGAAATCCTAGGGGATCCTCCTCCACCCAAGGGTGATCCCGTGTTTGAGCTTAAATCGTTACCTGATACTCTTAAATATGCTTATCTTGATGAGAAAAAGATATATCCTGTTATTATTAGTGCTAACCTTTCAGAGCATGAAGAAGAGAGATTATTGAAAACTCTGGAGAAGCATCGTGCGGCTATTGGATATACTCTTGAT